>NC_045450.1:55276376-55361955 GCF_002776525.5 Piliocolobus tephrosceles | reverse complement strand
AGGTAAGGTAAGGTAAGGTAAGGTAAGGTAAGGTAAGGTAAGGTAAGGTAAGGTAAGGTAAGATAAAACAAACAAGGAAGTCTACCTTGGAAGTTAAGAAAAGTTCAGACTAAAGCCCAGGCAGGGTCCCCATTGCCCAGTGCAGAGCCCTGATCTTTACAGAAAGACTCTTTGTCAGGAACCATGCTTTAGATGCTCAGATGGCTCTGTACAAAGGTAACCGTACATGGAACTCCTGTCACCAAATGACAAATCTAAATCTTGAGAGCTATGGAGAGAGAAAGCTTGAGCCTCTGTTTTGTTGGGTAGGTGAATCCAAGTGCTCATACATTAAGTAGTGACCTACAAGGCAGAGCCTTCTAACTTGTTTGGGGTCACAGACCCCTTTGGAGAATCTTTCAAAAGTTACAGACTTTCTACCCTAAAAAATGAGTAACACATGCAAAATTTTACATGCAATGTTGAAGGGCCCATTATCCCCAGAAGCCCACTCACGAGCAGCTATTTAAAGTCCCTAATTTAGAGTAGGACTTGAAGGATGCTTCAAGCCTGGCTTTTTTCTGGTGGCAGTTATTCATCTGTCATCCTTCCTCTTAGAGAACATAAATATCCTTGAGTGAAGTGTAGCAGAAGCATGGGCTGCCCACTGATTATCTGTGGTTCCCCTTGTGGTTAGATGAGGCCAAATGAATAGGTCTGAAAAGTGGGGTCTGAGCAGGAGTGACAAGCTTGACTGCTGAGTAGAAACAAGTTGGCACATGACCCTCTGCTTCTGTCTTTCTCTGCAATAAAGGAAATCCTGGGTTCCAGGTTGTCTGCTGCAAGATGGCAGACCTGAAAGACTGGATCCCTGAATCACTACATGGAGCAGACCCTTATCCAACACTGAGCTGAGTGAAATATGCACTGTATATTAGGAATAAACTGTTGTGTTAAGCTTCTGCAAATTGGGAGTTAATTCGTTACCACAGCATAACCTAATCTATTCCAACTAATACAATAGGTGAAAACTTCAGGATACATAATTCTATGGGCTTCTCTTTTTTTCCCAACTTTAGATGCTGGGGCAGTATGGAAGTGCTAGTTGCCAGAGAGAGAGGGAGGCACTGAAATGGAGGCCATGGTGAGCAGCCCTCTCCCAGCTTCATGTCTAAGGCACTCATTCTCCAGCTGCCCAGAGAGTTGGTTTTGATGGCTTAGAGCTGAGTACCTAGCCAAGGTGAACCACCCCAGGCACAACCTGCAACCAATGACTAGTTAGTGTGCTTATAAAGGCTCAACCCCCATTCCCCAACTAGAGACAAATCTGTATGGCCAACCCAGTCTCAGAACTCCCTATGGGATCTGCTGAGGCCTCTTCTGCAACCACACCACTGTTCAACTCTTTCCTGTGTCCAATCCCATTTCCTTCCCTCCCTTAGTCGTCTTGTTCCCCAGTGTATGTCCCCAAAGCCTCCATCACACAAATCTCCACCTCATGCTCTTTCTGGAGAACCCAATCTAAGGATGACACCCAGGAAAGAATGGGGGTTGAAGGTGGACAACAGTCAAAATTCTTCATTGTTTTTTTAACCTGGAAAAACCCCAGAGGGAAAGGAGTTGTGATTTACAGCATCTAGGACAGTTTCATGTTTTATTCTAGGAAATTGATGATTGATTCACTCAGATTCATATACTTTCTGTCCATTGTTAGTCAACTGTAAATCAGTACTGATTGCAAATAATAACCACAGCTAACACTATGTACCAGTCACTGTGGTAAGGACTTTACATGGATTAACCCATTTAATCTTTGCAACAATCTGATGAGATAGTTACTACTATCATCCCATTTTCCAGATGAGGAAACTAAAGTCAGCTACCCTGCTTAAGATCATGCATCTAGTAAGAAGTAGGAAATGACATAGAGTTGTCCTCAGCACTGAGTTTCAACTTACCCTGGACTCCACCTGTTTCAGTTGGTAGCATCCATACCAGGTTGATGCTGTTCCTAAGAACAGGAACCTGTCAAACCCCGAGTATCTTTAGAAAACAAGGTAAGGAGACAGAAGGGAAAGCAAGAAAGGGTGTTCTCTAGATGCGATGCCTGCATGAGCACAGCCTCACTGAGAAAATGGTGAGGTCAGCAAATCACAGGAAGATACCTGGCTGTTTTGGAGAGATGGCAGGCAAAAAAAAAAAAAAGGAGACAGGCAAGCATTTGGGCTGCGGAATCATACAGAGCTATGTGACTTGAGTAAATTACTTAACCTCTCTGAACTTAAATTCCATCATCTATAAAAGAGTAATAAAAGAGGTAACATCTCAGGATGGTAGAAAGGATTAAATGATAAAATACATGTCAAGTGCTTAACCTACTAGACATGCTTAACATGCTTAACATCTCTAGTGCCTGACACCTAGAAAGCAATACCAATATATGATGATCATGGGTCTCTTCCTTAACCATGACCGAAAAAGAAAAAAGATTCTCTCTTCCAAAGTAGTTTTTAAATTTATTTTTTGGCCAGGCGTGGTGGCTCACGCCTGTAATCCCAGCACTTTGGGAGGCCAAAGCAGGCAGATCATGAGGTCAAGAGATCAAGACCATCCTGGCCAACATGGTGAAACCCTATCTCTACTAAAAATGGAAAAATTACCTGGGTGTGGTGGTACATTCCTGTAGCCCCAGCTACTTGGGAGGCTGAGGCAGGAGAATCACTTGAACCCAGGAAGCAGAGGATGCAGTGAGCCAAGATTGTGCCACTGCTCTCCAGCCTGGTGACAGAGTGAGACTCTGCCTCAAAAATTAAAAAAAAAAAATTAAAAAATTATTTTTAACAAAATAACATATATATACATACTTTGAAAAAGCCAACAGTTCCATAAGTCCTCTAATGAGGAATAGTGGTCCCATGCTTTACCTTCTTCCCACGCCTAATTCCTGCTTCCCAGAGGAAACCACTTTCAGCTTTTTTAGTTGTGTCTTCTGGTATTTGTCTCCATGTTTCTAACTAATCTGCATTTACTAATGTTTCCTGATTTTCCCTTAAAATATTGTTTGATTTCAAACTATGGAAAATAAGGATTCAAATCTCTTACAATTCCTAAGTATATCATGTATGCACATGAACACACATAAAATTTTCATGATATAGTTATGTAACAGTTTTTAGTTACAATACTACTTGCTGTATACATTATAATTGTATTATTAATAAACATTATTTACACATAGGCCATGTGGTTTATCATAATTACAGTTCTTTGGTACCAACTTTTTGTTTTTCCAAGAGTTGGTAACATCCTTGCTTTTCTGTCTGCTCTGTTTTCTACGTATCTACCAATAATTTATCCCCAAATTATTCCACATATATGAATTTTCTGTGAATAAATTTAAATACATCAGACAATCTATCCTATATACCCTAGTCATTTTTTGTTTCTCAGAGATCTACAGCTCTAGTCTTATTGCTGTAAATTAGACTGAGTTTCTAATAAGGCTTCTGCCCTGCAGTCACTCTGAGATGTCTCTTCACCATCATCCTGAGAATTCCATTTGCCTCCTTCTGGTG
Source organism: Piliocolobus tephrosceles (assembly GCF_002776525.5). NCBI lineage: Eukaryota > Metazoa > Chordata > Mammalia > Primates > Cercopithecidae > Piliocolobus > Piliocolobus tephrosceles. The sequence continues at coordinate 55,358,401 of NC_045450.1, read as the reverse complement.
TTCAATCATCTATTCCCTGAATACTTATGAGTTCTTTTTTTTAGGTTTCCATCTTTATCAGTATAAAGGTGGGGTGGTGGGGGCAGGGTAAATCCTACCCTCATGCTTAAGCAACACTTTGGCTGGGTATTAAGTTCTACACTGGAAATAATTTTTACTCAACATTTATTATCTTCTAATTTCCAGAGCTTCTATTGGGAAAGCTGATGCTATTCATATTGGGTCTTCTCTCCTCTCTGAAATGTTTAATCCCTGTTTATACGAAATTTCTGCCATATTCACTTGATGCCTGGGTACTTTGTAACCATTTCTAATCTTGAATGATTTATTTTTTTCATTTTATTATTTTTTTGAGATGGAGTTTCACTCTTGTTTCCCAGGCTGGAGTGCAATGGCATGATCTTGGCTCACCGCAACCCCCACCTCACGGGTTCAAGCAATTCTCCCACCTCAACCTTCTGAGTAGGTGGGATGACAGGCAAACGCCACCAAGCCTGGCTAATTTTGTATTTTTTAGTAGAGACAGGGTTTCTCCATGTTGGTCAGGCTGGTCTTGAACTCCTGACCTCAGGAGATCTGCTTGCCTCAGCCTCCCAACATGCTGGGATTACAGGTTTAAGCCACCGTGCCCAGCCTGAATGATTTTTTTTTTTTTTTTTTAACAGCAGCCTACTCTTATTTCATGGATGTGGCCTCTTCCTTTGTGTCTCTGAATAACTTAATTTTGTTTATATGTTTTCTTCTACCTTCTGCACTGCTTCTGTTTCCTCTGAGTTCATTTTTCTCTTTTCTTCCCTCTGTAATTGTCATAAAGTTTTCCTCAAATGTCTGGATAAGCGTTTTCTATTGATTCATATTATAAAATGAGACACATAAAAAAGAAAAACTGTTGGAAGCTCTGTGTGGTGTTAGTGGTCTCTGTGTTCAGGAAGGGACCTGATTGTTTCTTCGGGATCTCACCTGACAGTATTTGTACATCTTTTATCTTGGGCTGGTGAATTTCCTTAGAAAGAAATTCTCTCAATTCCAGCCTGGAGGGGATAAGCCTGGACAACAATATCCTCTCAACCAAGTGGCAGTGGGGGCCAAGGGGTCTCAATATTTCATACGCCAACCTCACTTCATTCCCACGTGTATGGAATAACATCCCTATTCCATGGGTGCCTGATACCCCAAGTCAGAGCCTGTTCAACCTCTCCAAAGCTCCAGGCTTCTGATGAATTTAGGGAAAGAGGGCTTTGCTTAGAAGGACAGGGTGAGAGAGTTCAGAGGATCGACTGTCTTTTATGCAACTTTAAGCCAGTTGCCCTATTCCTAGCTCTTCCCGTACCCATACCCAGAGAGGCAGCCAGCGCCTGCAATAGCTGAGGTTTTCATGTTCCAGCACCTCAGAATGGCTCAATTCTTGGTGTTATCTTTTTCAGGCATGTAGTTTCATCTTTCTGTCATCCACTAAATCAGTTACCATCAGCCCAGCTTCTAGAATTTTACTGGAATTTCTTATGTGCCATAATTTCCTTTTCTATTCTTTTTGTCCTCATGATTGTATGCTTTTTCATACTTTAACTATCATTTTAGTAAGGCTTTGGGAGAGAGTAAAGAAACTCATGTGTTCAAGCTGCCATGTTTCTGAGTTACATCTTCTTAGGAGATGCTTTTTGGCAAACCATTTCCATCCTATCATTGGGGTATTTCCTCTCTGGAATGCTAACAAATGATCATTACTGATTTATCCAGTGCAATATCAGAGGGAAAAGCAACCAGACAGTGTAAACCCTTCAATAAAGCAACAGACACACTGTGATTAAAATGCACTCAGGAATCTGTATGGTGGGTGCAAGCACGGATCAACCTCAGCAAGCAGCCCCATGTGTCCCATTTTGGATGACTGAAGAAAATTGATGGCAACAATGTAAGTAGTGTTCAGCTGTCCAGGATGTTCCATGGCCTGGCATGTTCTGTGGCTCCTGGTTGCATCCTCTCTAAAATCCTCATGCCAGCATTAACAATTTGGGTGAGACCTGGATTCATTAGGTATTCAAACAGCATTTGTTTAGTCCTAGGAATGAAGAGAAATAAGTTTCATGTAGCTTCATCTTAATGAAAGTTTATTATGTTGTAAATCTGATGTAATTTCAGGGGCTTGCTGCCTTGAATGATGGATGCATTATCTGGCATAGGAATCATAAGAAGTGACTTCATAATGTACTCACCACAAATCTCAACACTGGATAGGCCTACTCTATAAATTTTCTGCCTAAACACCGTCACTGTTTTCTTAAAGTGTGTGTGTGTGTGTGTCTGTGTGTGTGTGTGTGTGTGTGTGTGTGTGTGTGTGTGTGTGTGTGAGAGAGAGAGAGAGAGAGAGAGATGATGTGGAGGAAAGCACATCATTCTGTCTAGTCTTTGTATCAGCCAGGGCCCAGCGGGAAGCAATTCACATGCATTCCAATAGGGTAACTGAAGACAGTTTAACGAAGGGACTGTTTGCAGAGGTGCAAACTGAGTTTAAGGAAACCCAGAAGGAACAGTGGAGCACTCTGGGAGCGAAAAACAACATGGTGCCCTTATCACCCCTAGATCTGAAGGTGCCACCAGAACCTGGCAAGAACAGTAGCTATAGGAGAAGGCTGCAGACAGGAGCTGTAGGCTTCGGTAGAGAAAGACAACTAATTCTGAGCCAGGTAGGGAAGAACAAGAGTAAAATACCATGACCTCACTCTCCTCCTGCCTTCCATTCTTCTACTGAGCTCTCTCATTGGACAAACCGAAGTAGAAACTGCATGGCAAAGGAAGGTAGCATTCAGTGGACAAAGGTCATCCCCTGGGCTTGGAGAGAATAGTAGAGAGGGTAAAACACCCAGCACAGGTTTATGTGAGAGATTTCATGTCCTTGGGCTCCTCAGAAGAAACAGAAGTGATCATGTCAGGGTTAGGGGTAGGTGAATACCCAAATTATTAAACAAAGCAACTTCACAACAGACTTCTCTTGTTATCATGCCTCGCATCATTACCCTTGTGTGTTGTATGTCTGCTTTGCCCATTAGGTTGTAAGTTCTGGGAGAGCAGGGGTTATGCTTTTCAGCATCCCCAGCCCAGTGCTTAGCACACGGACAACTAGTTAACAACTGAATTGAAAGAAATCACACCAATCCCAAATCACCTCAGTTTCTCTATCTACAAAATGGGAATGTGGGGGAATAGGAAAAGGTATATATCTATCTAGATCTATCTATCTATCTATATTTTTAATTTTAATTTTAATTTTTTGAGGCAGAATCTCATGCTGTCACCCAGGCTGGAGTGCAGTGGTGCGATCTCAGCTCACTACAACCTCCGCCTCCCGGGTTCAAGCAATTCTCCTGCCTCAGCCTCCCGAGTAGCTGGGACTACAGGCGTGTGCTGGCACACCTAGCTAATTTTTTGCATTTTTAGTAGAGATGGGGTTTCACCATGTTAGCCAGGATGGTCTCTATCTCCTGACCTCATGATCCACCCACCTCAGCCTCCCAAAGTGCTGGGATTACAGGCGTGAGCCACCGCACCCGGCCAGGAAAATATATTAAACTTCATGACATAACTGATTTCAAAGGCTGTAATCCATAGGTTCAAAACACACTGATGTCTGGAATAAAAGTGCTAGAAGGAATTGGAAATATTATTATTTTTACCACTACTATTACAGACAGGTCAAAATCAGATCCTATGTGTGGGGTGCTTTTAGATCACAGCAGAGGAGCAGATATGTAATAAACATGTTGCCAGGCAGCAATTGTACAGTCAAACCGTATCCAGTCAACAGAGTGTGCTTCTTGGGCTTCAAAAATTTCTCTTTCTCTCTCTCTCTTTCTAAAATGGACACTCAAGCCCCGGGCTACATAACCACTGAGGTTTTATTATAAAATACATTTCAAAATAATGGTTGCAAGTCCTGGAAGCAGAGAAGAAGATGAAAAAGGAGAAGTAAACAAGGCTTTTTTCTCCTACTAAATGATAAATTAAAAGCAGCACTTTGCTGTTCTGCCTCATTTATTATCGCATTGCACTCTCGCCGCTAGAGTTAAGGTTGTGTCAGCGTTTCCATTATAAACCCCTATTTTCAAGGGTTTATAATTCAGCCATAAAAATTTGCTCCAGGCTGAAACTTGCCATGCAAAAGGTCTCATTGTAGGACCAAACTTAGGGACAAATTTAGAGGAGGGAGAATTGGGTTGGTTGTTCTAAGGTTAAAAATAGTAACAAAAAATTGTCCTAATTGTTGGCACTTCTCTCAAATTCAGAATGTATCCTGGATCTTACAGGGATCTGAAACATCAAAAGGGGATAAAAAGGGAGTGTCATTTTCTTTTTCATTTGTGGAAACAGTCATTATAGAGAAAAAGTGGCACTAGATACAGGTGTCTATTAAAAGCCAACTTACAATATATATTCTTGCATCTGCAATTTACACATTGCTACCGGTTTACAAAAGTGGGTATCTGTTCTGTGCTTATTTTTTATAAAAACTCTTGTAAAATGTGAAAAGGTAGATACTTATGACTCAGTCACTGAGAGCTAAGCAATTTTGACTTTAAACATTATTTTCTACCATTTCTCCTCTCTTTCCACCTCAAAGGGTATAGTCTGCAAAGTAAGTTTCTTCCTTTTATTGTCCCAACTCCAGAGATGTTCTAGGTGCTTTCTGTGGCATCACTTTCCCTTTGCATACACGTTGCATCCAAACGTAGGGCTCGTGGCCTTATTCTGGTGATGGTTGCCAATCTTCATGGAAATTTTATTTTGCTGGCATGTGAAGCTGCATCCTAACCATCATTAGATGGACGCTGAGCCATGGGCTGTTGAGTGTTGTGCACCAAAGATGCTCAGCAGAAATTACAAAGCTCATTGGAAAACAAGAAATTCAATTTTGCCTTGCATCTTCCTCCAGTCAGAACTGGAACAGGCCCACAATCCTTACCAGAGTAGAATGGCTTCCTGCGGCCACCAGTTCCAGGTGCACTCCTTGCTGTGCTTACCTTCCACTCCAACCTCAGGTTTTTTGTTGTATTTTAGAGACAGGGTCACATTCTGTTGCCCAGGCTGGAGTGCAGTGGCCCAATCACAGCTCACTCTAACCTCAAATACCTAGACTCAAGTGATCCTCCCACCTCAGCCCCCCAAGTAGCTGGGACTACAAGCTTGCACCACCACACCTGGCTAATTTTTCTATTTTTTGTAGAGACAGGATCTTGCTGTGTCGCCCAGGCTGGTCTCAAATGCCTGGGCTCAAGCAATCCTCCCACCTCAGCCACCCAAAGTGCTGGGATTACAGGCATGAGCCACCGTGCCCAGCCCCAACTTCTGCTTTGGCTGGCAGAGTTTTGTTGGTTTAACTCCCAAACTTGAAGCCAAATGTATAGATCAGTAGTTCTCAAACTGTAGTGTGCATCGGAATTACTCCACCATCAATTTCTGATTCAGTAAGCCTGACCCAGGCCCAGAGTTTGCATTTCTTTTTTTTTTTTTTTTTTTTTTTTGAGACGGAGTCTTGCTCTGTCACCAGGCTAGAGTGCAGTGGCACCATCTTGGCTCACTGCAACCTCCGCCTCCCAGGTTCAAGCAATTCCCCTGCCTCAGCCTCCCGAGTAGCCAGGACTACAGGTGCATGCCACCACGTCCAGCTAATTTTTTGTATTTTAATAGAGATGGGGTTTCACCAAGTTGGCCAGGATGGTTTCGATCTCCTGACCTCATGTTCTGTCCACCTCAGCTTCCCAAAGTGCTGGGATTACAGGTATGAGCCACTACACCCGGCCTATAATTTGCATTTCTAACAAGCTCCTAGGTAATGCTAATGTTGCAGGTCTGGGGACTGCACTTGCAAACCACTGGTTTAGATCTTTCAAATATGTATCAATGAAAATAAATGATGTTATAGTATGCTAAATGGCATCATATTCTCAAGCCTTTCAAGGTATGAAGCCATTCAAGTTTATAGAGCCCTTATAATAGTATAATGATTAGTCGTTTACAGATGGGAAAATTAAGAGCAAGAACTTTGTCTAATGCCAGGCGATAAATCAATGGCAGAGCCAGAATGAAGAATCAAAATTCCAGACTCCTAATTCTACCATCCAGGTGTGTTCTGACCTGTACTGGCCAACTGGCCATTCTTCATAGGATTAAATAACAACATATGCTGCCCACAGCTGATTTTAAATAGAATCATGATGTATTTAATACGCAGCATGAAAACTGAGCGTTTTTATAGCCATACAGTATAAAGACCTACTTTATGTATTCACCCACTTTTATTTCCGCCATTGTAAAGCACGCCTTAAGAAACGCAACATGAATACGGGGGAATGAACTGATTTCCAGGGGCGGCGACCATGTGAGTCCAATGTCACCACAATAAAGCACGCCAAGAGAAGTGCCACAAAAATATCTAGGCAGCAACGCACATGATCTTCTCTCACTGCAGCAACCAAGAAAGGAGCTGGCAATACTAAATCACAGAAATAATGTGAGATGAAAGAGAAAAAGACAACTGTGGACAAAATAAGAGAGGAGAGTTTTATTAATTCTAAATACGCTTTCCCCGTTGGGTTTACACTCGCATTTGTCCTAATAGGTTCCAGATGTTCAACCATCCTGTAAGTAGCTACCTAGGATAAAACAGTAGCTTGCCTCCTTTAAGTTAAAAGGGTGAAATCACGGACCTAAGGGCTGATTTACAGTTTAGTTAAATCAGAGCCCACAGCATGAACGAATGGAGAATGGCAAGTGGTGGGTGAAGGTGAAAACGGTTGTTCGAAAAGGCTGGCGGCTCAAGGGTTAATACCAACCTTTTTCTTTGAAGGCAGCCTTCTGTAGTAGCTAATGAAGGTAATGAAATATGACATGTAGTTTGGCCCTTGACCATACAGTGCACCCCCCCCTCCCCTCTCTGCTGCGAACAAAGCCAAAACAGATGTAGCAACTTCTGTATGGTTTGGGGTTGACGTTTGTTACACAGAGCAGGTCACCCTGCACATTCCCAGAATGTTCGCTTCTGACACAAGCGGCATTATCTGAGAAAGATGCTGCCTTTGTTTGGGAGATGGGGAGAGAAGGGAGGGATGCAGAGAGCAGACAGGGGGACTTCAGCTTATATGAAAATTAAGCCAAATTTCCCTCCTATTCTTTGCCCTGGTTCTCAGCCCTCCTGTGCCCACCTATTTCTTCCTTCTGACCCTCTGTACAATGGAAAAACAAACAAACAATAAAGGCATTCCTTCCTTCAGGCAGAGTAAGATGCGGCTTTGCTTCAGCAAGAAAGCTTTCAACCAAGCTGAATTTTGTAGGAAAAAAATTTCTCTGTACATTGACTGCTGACCAATCTTTGAGATTCAAAGAAAGAGAGTGATACCTAAGGATGGCTTAGATTCTTATTTCTGAAAGCCGCCTGTGTTGGTCACATTAGACAATGAAAAGGAAGCATCTCCTTGGCAAACATCATCATTTCCAGGCTTAAATGTCAGCATCTGTGCCTGGTACGTTGATGCAAGCCAACGTATCTCCATCGAAAATATGCTCCTTGCAATAAAAAGCACTTTGCTTGACTACGCGGTTCCTACTAATTGCAGCTGTGCTGTATCCAGCTCCTTCATTCTTGAAGATCACTGGACTATTTGACTGTGTTTCTTCTCCCTGCCAAGGGACCTCATTCAAGTGGCTTTATTTTTAAAAAAATTTCATGAAATCTTGCCCCAATATAGCATCTATTTTTTTTCCCCCAAAAGATCAGACCTTCAGCAAAGTTAGGTCTAGAATGAAGAGGAAGAGGAGGAGGAGGAGTCCTGACAATTGACAGCCTGTTTCAAATGTTATTTCTCATTCTCAGCAGAGACACTGACATGTGCCTTTTGAAAGGGGATACTGTAACTTTAACCTTGACTCTGAATGCATTCTTAATTTGGGATGCAAGCTGAGGTTCAAAAATGAATAGCCTTTGGGTGGTGATTGGGGGGAGGGGTGTGGCTGGATTTATTTATGAGGTGTGTGGAAAATTTTGACATCACATGCTAGAGCCATTATTCACATGTTACATGACACGAGATTGGCCCTTTTAATGCTGCAACATCACATAAAAAATTTGATTTTGTCCTCTGACAGCAGGCTGGTCTTCGCCTGCTCTCCCACCGCCCCAGTGAAATGTAATCTTTTTAGGTTAAAGGCCACGGGAAAGTGATTGGAGCAGGCTTTCATCAGATTCCAGAAAGCTGGGTTTGGAACGAGCTCCCTCAGTCACCACCAGCTACAGGAGGGTGGGCATCGAGGGCTGGTTGTGAAGGAGGGTCTTCCGTGAGGAGACCCCCAGGCCAGCCCAGACCCTGTCCCAGCCCTTCTCCACCACAGCTGCTCCCTGGCGGCCAGGTGAGAAATTGGCAGGGACTCCAAGCTGCTCAATTTCAAGAAACATTCACTTCTGCGGCATATATTAGCCCGGCCTTCTGTCCAATCACGCAAAGCCATCTAATCTAATGAGACGCCTAATAAGAACCACCCTAGAGGGTAAAAGACACCCAACACCTTTAGGGTGCACAGTCCTTTATTCAAAGCATTATTGTTCCCACGATTGTGCTTTATAACCATGAGGCAATCCTGAAAGGGGACACAGGGACCCTCCCCTTTGCAAATGACACAACTGAGGCCCTGTAAGAGTAGCCAGTGCCAGACCATTCACACCAAGTGGCTGAATCCAGATCTCAGACTCAACAGCTTTACATCTTTCCTATTTAACCAATTATTCTATACCTTTTCCTGCATCAGATGGGAGTCTATAAAAAACTATTGATTAGATGCTTTCATCTCATTTAAATAGGGTTTCAATATTACATGGAAATCTCTATGATCATACATCCCCCATCCAAACTTCGTGCCTTTCATTTTGGAATAATGTCATACGGTACAGAAGTTCTCAGTTTATGTTCTAGGTAAATGAGAGGAGGTGCCTCTGTTCATCATCATTAAAAAAGTATCTAAAAATCCTGCCTTCACATGCTATTCATAAACACATCCAGGACTAGTTGGCTGTACTTTTATCGGCAACAGAACAATCATCTCTTGAAGAGGAAGCTCAGTGCTTGGAATAAGTACTGGCTCAAGCAAACACATACTTCAAACTGACCCCTCTCAGTGTCATGAGCCACCAGCCAAGGGAGCAGTAGTACAGAGAGGTCTCAGGCTCAGGCCGCAGCCGGGAGTCTGGGATGAGGATCAAATACCCTGAGCATCTGGCTCTGATACCCATGCCAAGAAAACTCTCTCTAGACTCCAAAGACTATTCCCATGACTTTGCTTTGTCTGGAAATCCCATTGCTTGAATACAGCAGATTCATTCTCTGCGTTTTGAGGACCCCACTTGCTCAGGCAGCCAAAGCAGGCCATTTAACAGCTGCTATCACCATGTTGGGGGCCAAGACCTGCGAGGCACAAGCTCAGGCAGGGTGCGAATGAGTCCGTCTTCACTGGTTTTCGATGAGCCTGGAAATGCAGGCTTGGCTGATGAGAGATGACAAGAACAGAGAACCACCTTTCTATCTCATTAAAACCCTGCATAGAGAAACTTTCCATCTCATTAAAACCCTGAATAGAGAACCTTTCTATCTCATTAAAACCCTGATTGTTGCTAGGAAGAGCAGTACGATGTGACAGGTGTCCTACAGAATCTTGAAGAACAAAAATTGTGGCCTCTGCTGCCCAGTTTCCAGAATGACCTGTTCCCTGATTTGATATTGGTCATCGGTCCCTTAACCAACCCAGAATTGCATTCAGAATTTCAATTCTTTAACAACAGATGTTTAAATGTGTGAGTTAAGAGGTCCCTCTGGGTATGACTGAAATACAATTCTGTCTGGACAGAGGAGGATGGATTAGATGGCCTCTCCCACTTCCTGTTAGATTTCGCCCTATGCTGCTGGTGTAGGTTGGACCCTACAAATTGCTGATATTTGAATGCTTTTGATCTATAAAATTGGCAAATCCATAAGGTTCAGCCTAATACAGCTCTAAATTTGGTAAATAGTTGGGTTTAACAAATAGCCATTGTGTGAATCATAGCAAACTGGGGACCAGCAGAACTTGGGACATTATTTCCAGCAGAAAAATGTGTTACATAATGTCATGATTATATTATGTAACAAGTACCTAATTTTCTTTTGCCTCTAAAATACAAAGCATAACTTTTTTATTGTTCATGCTCAGAGAAAAAAATACTTATTTAAAATAGCACAAAGTATTATCCAAACCATTAAACCTCTTGCACAGCCACTGCCAATTTAGGGATGAAGATGAGGTCTAGAAGACAGATGCAGAGAGACTCGGAAGTATCAAGTCAACAAAACTCTAGACGCCCAAACAGTGTGAAAAAATAATGTTGCTGGTAGCAAAGAAATGAACCAATCTTGTCATATTCTCACTGCTTCTTCTTGCAGCCCATCATCCAAGGAAAACAGCCCAGGCAGTGGAAAATTACAGTTTTCCAATAAGAGAGACCAACCACAGCTTTATAGTTTTCATTTCAGAATGAGTATACATGTCATGTCAGAAGAGAAACCCTGGCAGGATCTAGAAGTCACCCGATGCCAATGAGAGGAGGTGAGGACCCGACAAAGCTATGAGCCTTAGAGGGTCTCTGAGTCTGTGGTCGCCTCCACATATCGTAGTAATTGGAGTGCAAGGCAGGACAGCAGCAGGTCAAGGTCAGCCAGAGGTCATAGCACCTCTGCTGATGGGCTCCCTAATGATCCAGATAATGCATGCTTCAGAGAGAGAGTAGGGACAATGACATAAAGAGATGGCAAAGGGGACCCAAAACTGGCTCACAGCTTGTTCATGAAATCCTGGGGTAAAACAACCTTAAACCCTTCCTTGTTGGGGCTGTAACATGTCCTGGATCCCTCGCAGGGAGCTTCCAGGTCGAAGAAATGTTATGTGAAAAAGTGAAGGTCAGGTGCCATGGCTCATGCCTGTAATCCCAATACTTTGGGAGACTGAGATGGGTGGATCACCTGAGGTCGGGAGTTCGAGACCACCCTGGCCAACATGGTGAAACCTTGTCTCTACTAAAAATACAAAAATTAGCTGGGCATGGTGGCACACGCCTGTAATCCCAGCTGCTTGGGAGGCTGAGGCAGGAGAATGGCTTGAACCCTGGAGGCAGAGGTTGCAGTGAGCCAAGATCATGCCATTGCACTCCAGGCTGGGTGACAAGAATGAAACTCCATCTCAAAAAAACAAACAACAACAAGAACAAAAACAGAAGTAGTGAAGCACTGTTTATGCAGGCCAGTTGTAGCATCCAAGATGTAACAGCCAGTGCAGAGGCGAAAATTACTCTGAATTTTAAAGAATAGGGTTACACATTTGCAGCAGTCTCCTGACCTGCTCCTGTAGGACCACAGCCCTCATGAACCTGTGTTTCTGGAACTGCAGATAGCAACAAATGGCAGAGGACCTATGGGTCCAACACAGGCTGCTGGTTGAATGTTTAGGATTGTCAAAATGCAAAAAGTCAGTTCTGCAGAGGTTTAGGCCCAGGGAAGTCATTGGAAATTATAAATCTGTGATGGCCAGAGAATGGCTGAAATTTTCAAGTATGATTCATTGTATGATAATGAAACTCAGAAGCCAACCAGGGTAGAGGCAGGGGCTAGTAGAGATTTGGATCTACACCTGGCTCTGCATGACCTTCAGTTTCTTCATCTAAAAATCAGAATTAATAGGAATTACTTGTGGATAAAACATGCTCATGTATAGGACAATCCTTCTGAAGATTTTTTTTTTTTTGAGATGGAATTGCACTCTTGTCTCCCAGGCTGGAGTGTAATGGTGCGACCTTGGCTCACTGCAGCCTCTGCCTCCTGGGTTCAAGCGATTCTCCTGCCTCAGCCTCCCTGGGATTACAGGTGCTCGCCATGACATCCAGCTAATTTTTGTATTTTTTTAGTAGAGATGGGGTTTCACCATGTTGCCCAGGCTGGTCTCAAACTCCTGACCTGAAGTGATCCACCAGCCTTGGCCTCTCAAAATGCTGGGATTATAGGCGTGAGCCACCACACTCGGTCCTTATGAAGACTTTCAATAACTATAAGGTAGTAATGTCACTGTGGTCACCACTATAATGTTCAGACCAATTGTGCATTCAAGACTGGGCTTTGGTTTGTTGTGTTACTATTTATTGAAGTAATGAGATGGAAAATGTGGTCTCTGCTGGCATCGGAATTCCTCCAGGGGGCGGGGAGGGGAATCCTCTTTTTAGGGAAGATATTCTTGGTGAGATGCTTGGGGGGAAGGTGAGATCTGGAGGGCATGGGTGAGAAGTTAACAAGGTTGGGGGTAGCTAAGCTGAAATGCATTTAAAACAGATCAAAATTTAAGGAGAAGGTGCATGTGAGGAAAAAAGGAAGAGGAGAGATAAGAGACACCCCAAAAAATAGGAAATGGGAACCCAGAGCATAAAATGACCCAGATAGTGATCTGTAAATTCTCCTGTCTTCCCAAAGTTTCAGTGCAGTCTACACACAGGTGCACACACACAGACACACACACACACACAGGCACACATCTTGTGGGAATGGTTTGTCCAAAGGAAATTCAGGAAGTTGGCTGAGCTCCTCAGCTCAGTTGTACATCACAGATGACAGAAGGACATCAAGACAATTTCCAACATGAATCGATCCAGCAGAAGCACAAGTGTGGGGCCAGGGGTAACCACAGGGTGCTTAAGCCCTTTGGAAATGTACAAAAGCACCATGAAGGGCATCTCATTCTCATGGGACATGTTTGGAGGGGGTTGGAGCTTAGCCACCGAGAGACTTTAGGACACAAAAACCCTGCCTGATGTCTGAGTCATTATACAAATTCTTTGGCGTCTTCAAATGTCCTGCTAATATTAAATAATCAGAAACAGACTCCTAGAATACAGCTTTCCTAAATCCATGCTCCTCAGAGGAAGCTGCTCCAAGCATCAAATGTCATCAAAGCTGCCCCGAACCTAATGTATCTCTTTGGGTGATAGAGGTGAGACGGGAAGGCAACACTAAGAAACATTCCACCTCTCCGACCCTCAGTCTCTTTATATATAAAATGCCAATGAGTAATAGCCACTTCAAAGAACTGATACAATGACTAAATATGCAATATCTACAAAAGTGTTTCTGAACATGGGAAGATGCTATATGAGTGTAAATGATGTGTACCTTATTTAAAACTCCATAGGTGAATTCCTAAGTAGGCCCATATTACGAGAGCGGATGACATCAGGCGTTTAGGATGGGGCTACAGAGCATCCAGATGGCAGAGCTGGAATTGAGGCCAGTTTCTTTGGTCTTCCCTTGCAGGCAGCATTCTCACCTGCAAAGGTGGAGAAGGGAAGAGAGATGCTCGCTGTGCTCGGGGAGCTGGTACCCAGGCTCCTTGTGCACCTGTTGCTCACATCCCCTAGAAACAGCAAAGACTCCACACTGAGATTCCCATGGGAAGGAAAAGCCTTCCCCTGCTTCCTCTCAGGAAGAAAGGGATGCAGGAAAGTGACTCTATTTGGGCTCCAGTTCTTCCTTGAAACCTCCTGAGCAGAAGAGGAAATAGGACAGAATCAACCCCAAAGGCGATCTTCTGTCCTTTTGAAATTGCTTCCAGCTAAGCAGTGAAGAATGTGGGAGACAAAAAGCATCTCACTCTCCCATTTAAAAGAATCAAAAGTCCCAATATTGACTTTTGTCTTTCATTATCAAACACACACATAGGACACACTAACACACACGAATAATAACAACAATGACGAGGCCAGGTGTAATGCCTACACCTGGAATCCCAACACTTTGGGAGGCTGAGGAGGGAGGATCTCCCTGAGATAAGCCTGAGCAACATAGCAAGACCCTGTCTCTACAAAAAGGAGTTAATTTTTATATTAAAAAATTTAATATAAAACAATGTTTAATAATTATTTGATGAATAATTGTTTAATAAAACAATGATTTCTATATAAATCATCTACAAATATGAGTATATTACAACCTCATAAGCCTCAGACACGTATTTATTAAGGACTGCCATGGTGGCGCAAGATTGCTTTCTGTTGGCCCATAAATTACTATTGAAATTTTTTTTTTTTTTTTTTTAGAGGGAGTCTCACTCTGTCGCCTGGGCTGGAGTGCAGTGATGTGATTTCAGCTCACTGAAATCTCCACCTCCCGGGTTCAAGCAATTCTCCTGTCTCAGCCTTCCAAGCAGCTGGGACTACAGACGCACACCACCACGCCTGGCCAATTTTTGTATTTTTAGTGGAGATGGGGTTTCACCATATTGGTCAGACTGGTCTCGAACTCCCGACCTCAGGTGATCCACCTGCTTTGGCCTCCCAAAGAGCTGCAATTACAGGTATAAGCCACCACGCTGGGCCTACTATTGTAATTTATGTTGTGCTTTTTTTCCTTCTTCCTCCTCTGCCTCCTCCTCTTCCTCTTTCCCCCTGTACTAAAGCTTGTCCATAAATTCTACTCATGCCAGTTAAAGTTAGAATAATGAAACATCAGGGTTCCTCCAAGACCACAGCCCCTGGGGCTTTCTCAATTGGTTTCTGAGTCTGACAGCACCATGGCTGTGTCATCCTTCTGAACTGCCCAACTCCACCTGCCCCTGGGCACCTGACCCAGAGTCAGCCAGCCTCCTCTAGGCTGAAGTTCAGACTCTGTCTACCCGCAAGAGAAAAACAGTGCCCATCCTTCTGTGTGAGAGCAGGCCACGGGGAAGGGACACTCTGCTTTTTGATGATGGTTTCTGACACACTGACTCTGTAAAACGCCCATCAGCTCATGCGTCTCCGTTCTTCAGCCACTTGCCAGCCCTAGTAGTTATAAACACGAGGCTCCTCCCTTTAGAGTGCAATAACTATAACCTCCCCGTAATGAGCAAAACCAACAGCGGTGACACTGCCTGGAAATGAATGCTACCACTTAGATTCTAATAAAAGAGAAGTTGGAACAAGCTGTACCAGGTGCCTTCTATTTGTACTTATATTCAATTATATAGCATATGTTTTTAGTGGAATTGTTAAAAAGGGATTTGTTTATTTTCATCGGTTGCATCTTTTATCCCCACTGGTAAAACAAAATCTTAGTTACTGACTCAGGCCCCTATCTCTGGTGCCTGAGCAATTCAAACCAGTTCAATACAATTCTACAAATATTTATTGAGCCCCTAACACAGGGAATGACCAATAGATATTTTTCTGAACAAATAAATGAAACAATATAATCCTCCTTAGCTTGGTGGTGGGTTAAAGGGGTACACATGAAGGTGGTGATCAATCCTTTCCTCCGATAGATACTGGTCCTCCAAAAAATTGGTTTGCAACTAATTCTGCCAGCCAGGAGATAGCATAAACCAGGAAACAGTGGACTAGATCAAAAACTCAGGGCATGTGAATTTGAGTTTTGACATTGCTGCTAATTACTACATTATTCCTGGGCATATGATTTCATTTCCCTGTGTTTCCATTTCCACAACCACTACAAAATGGGTGCAGAAGTCCAGACTCTCTTCTTGCTCTAAAGCGTGGCTCTGAATTACCTTTACAAATTCCAGAAGCGGTCAGCATCCCACTGATACAGTGATACATGTGCTGATGGGTCTACTTGACCCTGTTTTTTTCTGTAAGTGTGGTCATTGCTATATCTACAGTTGTCATAATTCCACAAAGACTCTTAGTGTGCAGCAACATGCGATGCAACTCGAGTGTGTTCATTTTACTTTCTCTGTCTCAGTTTCCTTGCCTGAGTGAGTTCCTCGTAGCTCTCACATTCTGGCTTTCTCTAGTAGCTTAGTCAAAAGAAGGGCAAGGAGATGTGTGTAGAGGTCTACAGATTTGGATCTCTCCTCGCCATTAGAGGAAGAGCCCACCTGAAAGCTTGCATCCTGAAGTCATCCTTGTATATGAAGGACAGTGCGTTAGTCCTGTCAAGGGGAACAAATGCAACAATGACCGCGGTGATGTGCTGAAGTCCTTAAAGCCCCGGGCTGTGGAAACTGTGCCTTAACAATATGTTAGATGCAAAATGCGTGACTTTTTTAAAAAAATAAGTTGATTCTTCATACTCCCAGGATGATGGTATCAAATTGTCAGAGATATTAGGCGATTCTGATGACCTCTTCAGGAAAGAGGGCCCAAGAGCTGACAAAGCGAAGGCCATGAAAAATGTGACTCCACAGGGAAGGGAGGGGCCGGGGAGCCCCCACGCCACACTCTACATATTTTGCTATGGGTGTTTCCCAGTGTAAGCAATGGCTTGAGATTTTCGGACATGTGAATTTGTCTTTTGATGACCATGACTTTCAAAAGTCTCACTTTGTGGTTGAGAGAATCCCCAGTATTTTCTTTTTTTTTTTATTCATAAGATTTATTGGAACCTCCCGAAAGGGTATCTACTCATTTTCTTTTTCTTTCTTTTTTTTTTTTTTTATTATACTTTAAGTTCTAGAGTACATGTGCATAACATGCAGGTTTGTTACATATGTATATCTGTGCCATGTTGGTGTGCTGCACCCATCAACTCGTCAGCACCCATCAATTCATCATTTATATCAGGTATAACTCCCCAATGCAATCCCTCCCCCCTCCCCCCTCCCCATGATAGGCCCCAGTGTGTGATGTTCCCCTTCCCGAGTCCAAGTGTTCTCATTGTTCAGTTCCCACCTATGAGTGAGAACATGCGGTGTTTGGTTTTCTCTTCTTGTGATAGTTTGCTAAGAATGATGGTTTCCAGCTGCGTCCATGTCCCTACAAAGGACGCAAACTCATCCTTTTTTATGGCTGCATAGTATTCCATGGTGTATATGTGCCACATTTTCTTAATCCAGTCTGTCACTGATGGACATTTGGGTTGATTCCAAGTCTTTGCTATTGTGAATAGTGCCACAATAAACATACGTGTGCATGTGTCTTTGTAGTAGAATAATTTATAATCCTTTGGGTATATACCCAGTAGTGGGAGAATCCCCAGTATTTTCTAGCAGAAGCATCCCAGACATTGAGGATAGGACACAAGGTGTTTGACTGGCAGGTGAACCTACACTAAACTCAGGGAAGAGAATGAGAAAGGAGAGACTAATACAGGTCGCAGCTCTGTCTGGGGTAAGTGACAGCACTAGACTTGAATGTCACACTGTAGGCACAAAGTACTATGAATGGACAATGCTCTACTCTTTTTTGATGGACACCAGAACTAAAGGTTGAAGAGGGATGTTTTCTAAACAAGACCAAAATAACAACAGACATTACTACAATAAGCAGGTATAGATTACATTTTATATTCTTATAGTAAATTATCAACAAAGCATTATGATTTCTTTTTGTTTTTGTTTTTTAATGGAGCCTAGCTCTGTTGTCCAGGCTAGAGTGCAGTGGCACAATCTCGGCTCACTGCAACCTCCACCTCCCAGGTTCAAGCAATTCTCCTGCCTAAGCCTCCTGAGGAGCTGGGATTACAGGTGTCTGCCACAATGCCCGGCTAATTTTTGTATTTTTAGTAGAGACGGGGTTTCACCATATTGGTCAGGCTGGTCTCGAACTCCTGACCTCAGGTGATCCACCTGCCTCGGCCTCCCAAAGTGCTGGGATTACAGGCGTGAGCCACCATGCTCGGACAGCACTACTATTTCTAATATGCGAAGCTCCTATTAACCAATAAGAAAGAAGACAACTCAAAAGCAAACAGGCAAAGATACTAGTAGAAATGTGTAGAACAGGAAATGCAAATAGCCAAGAAATGTACGAAAGATACCCAACTCCAGAGACGGCCCCACAAATGTCATTAAAGCAACAATGGCACATCAGTGTTGAGGTATGTTGAGTTGAGGTATCTTCAGTGTTGAGGTATATCAGCTGTCATTGTTGACAAAACTTAAGATGCTGATAATAGCTAGTGCTGGGTACAGTGTTAAGAATGAAAGTACTCCCATATATTGCTGAAGGAAATAGAAATTGCTACAAGATTTAAGGAAAATAATCAAGCTGTGCTTATTAAAGACTAAAAACTCACTTACCCTTTGACATGATAATCACATTTATGAGAGCCTACTGAACAGAACAGAAGTAACAGCACAAATATATAAGAAAATATGTAGAAGGATGTTTATTTAATTATTGAACGCTGTGTTTTAAAAATCTTGATTCACCCAAAGCCTTATGAATAGGCAAATGGGTGTCTACATTTTGTTAGACTTATTCTGCAATTACAATTACTAAAAAGAACAAGACTTGAAAAGATGTTCTTTATATATTAGTAAGTTTTTAAAAGCACATTTCAGAGTAATATGTGTAATGTCAGTTTTATAAAGTAAAATAAAAGGAACAATTTTTCTGTGTGTATGTCTGTGAACAAAGATAATGATATAGAAAGATATCCATCAAATTACTAGAAACAGCCAGGCACAGTGGCTCATGCCTGCAATCCCAGCACTCTGGGAGGCCAAGGCATGCAGATGGCTTGAGCCCAGGAGTTTGAGACCAGCCTGGGCAACATGGCAAAATCGCGTCTCTACAAAAATATAAAAATTAACTGGGAGTGGTGGCACACGTCTGTAACCCTAGCTACTCGGGAGAATGAGGTGGGAAGATCACTTTAGCCTGGGAGGCTGAGGCTCCAGTGAGCCAAGATTGTGCTACTGCACTCCAGATTGGATGCCAGAGCAGACCCTGTCTCAAAAAACAAAAACAAAAACAAAACTAGAAACACAAATTACAAGGGGTAGGAGGAATAAGGAGGAAGAGTGGAACATTAGTTATTTTCTATACACATATTTACATACCTTAGTATTTTTTCGCTTGCTACAATTAAGATGTAATAAAACAGTAACAACAAAATGAAAATACTGAAAAACAAAAACTACACCAAGTTCTAACAGTTTTACCAATAAGATCCCTACAGATGGCAAGCCACCCAAGGATGGCCGCACAGTCCAAAATGGCACCTCTCACATAGGTGATACCCAGTAAATGTTTGTTGAATGGATGAGCATTAAGCATTCAAAAACACTGATTAAATGCAGTTGAAAGAGGTGTAATTTCAGGGGCCAAGGGAAGCTTTAGCCACACCTTTCTTTCCCTTCTCTATCCCTTAAAAAACAACAGCTTAGTATCTGGAAACTCATTTGATATAATTTATAACCCTCAGACGCCCATTAGAAGCTTCTAGCATCATGACAAATATGAGTCTTTTATTGAAAAATATGTGGATCTTGCACAATGCCTGGTCCCACCTGGGAGAAATGCAGCTGCTTCTATTTCATTTCGGGTGAAAACTGTGAATACTTCACCTTTCTGACATACTCTAACATCACTGCAAAGTCATTATATGTTTTCTCTAAACTCTGTGAAATCTTCTACAGCCAAAACACTATACACATACTACATACACATTTACCACACCACACACCACACCACACCACATACACATACACACACACACACACACACACACACCAGAGAGAGAGAGAGAGAGACCCATATATTTATTATATGATTATTTATGGTTTCAATTCTTAAGCGAGTATACTTCATGTGTTACCTGCTGCTCCTCTGACACAATTTGAGAAAATACCATAACTAGAGTTGTCATTCCACCTGCAAAACTTTTTCATAAGTACTTGTTTATATATTCTGTTCTATTTTTATTTTTATTTTATTTTATTTTATTTTATTTTTTGAGATGGAGTCGCACTCTTGTTGCCCAGGCTGGAGTGCAATGGCACAATCTCGGCTCACTGTAACCTCCGCCTCCCAAGTTCAAGCGATTCTCCTGCCTCAGCCTCCCAAGTAGCTGGGACTACAGGTGCCTGCCATTATTTCTGGTTAATTTTTGTATTTTTAGCGGAGACGGGGTTTCACCACGTTAGCCAGGCTGATCTCAAGCTCCTGACCACAGGTGATCCGCCTGCCTCTGCCTCCCAAAGTGCTGGGATTATAGGTGTGAGCTATGGTGCCTGGCCATTCTGGTATGTATTTACACATCTATCTTTCCATCAAGACTGCCACCTTCTAGAAGGTAAGGACTGTGATGTTTTCATCTTTGCACATCATAGATGCTCAATCACTGTTCATGGAATGGATGAATGGGCCAATGGGTGGAAATCACTTATTCATTCATTGATGAAACAAACATGTTAAGTACTAATGATGTACAGGGCACTGCCCTAGCAATGAGACATAGCAATGGACAAAATAGTAAAAATCCCTGCCCTTCTAGGGCTTGTATTCTAGTGGGAGGTCACAAAGAGATGCACGTATAATATAATGCTGGGTGGCATGTGAAGAAAAGGATAGCAGAGTAAAGAGACAGAGGGTGATGGGGGTACTTCTTCAGCTCAGGTGGTCATAGAAGGCCTCTCTGAGAAGGTGACTTGCTCAGAGACTTCAGTGAAATGAGGGAACATATATTTCTCCATTCTCAGGCTGCTAATAAGGACACCTGAGACTGGGTAATTTGTAAAGAAAAGAGGTTTAATTGACACACAGTTCCATATGGTCAGGAGGCCTCAGGAAACTTACAAATCATGGCGGAAGGCACCTCTTCACAGGATGGCAGGAGACAGAATCAGTGCCAAGCAAAGGGCAAGCCCCTTATAAAACCATCAGCTCTTATAAGAACTCACTGTCATAAGGACAGCAGGGCAGAAATCCGCTCCCATGATTCAATTATCTCCATCTGGTCCCGCCCTTGACACGTGGGGATTATTGTAATTCAAGGTGAGATTTGGGTGGGGACATGGAGCCAAACCGTATCAGAGCACATCTGGAGTAGAACATTCCAGGCAGAGGCAAGAGCAAGTGCAAAGGCCCAGAGATAGGAACATGACAGGCACAATTGAGGAACAGCAGGAAAGCCAGTGTGACCACAGCACAGTGAGAGAACCAGAGATCAGAGATGGAGCCAGAGTGAGATGTGCAAGGCTCTGAGGTCACAGCTTGAGTTCCGCTGAATAGTGTTGGCATTTGGGGCAATATGGGGAAAGTGAGTCAGTCCTTGTACAGATAAACAGTCAGGTTTTCCCAAGAAGGGCAAGCTTAGGAGCAGGGTGGGGATGGGGATCAGTTATCAGCCAATAACATTGGTTGGTGGGGGTTCAAGTAAATCAAATGAGCCCCAATGTGCCATCCCACACCAAGTTCTCAAGGCCTCCCCACTGACACTTTGATGTTTGCTTCCTCATTGTTTGCCCTTTTTAAAAATCATCATTTTAACAACCTTTATGCAAAATGTTACACTTTTTAAAAATCAGTGAAGCATGCCACTTTTTGAGACCAAGGGGAGCCCTCTCCACCTCCCCAAGCCCTCTCCAGCTTTGGCACTGCCCTGACCCTTTTTGGGGAAGTGGTTATTGGCTGTGAACTAGAAGGAATTCATCATCCCGTCAGCAGATCTGAGCCTAACTCAAGGGAATGCCAGCATTCCGTCCAATTCCACCAACCATATGATGGGGTGAGGAGGATGGAGGAAATGTCACTGAGCTTCTGGTCTAGAAGCAGGTGCAACATAAGCAAAACCAAAACTAAAAATAGCTGTCATGGAAATGTTTTAGTGGGTACAAAGAAGCACTGTGAATTCAGAGAAAAGGAGTGGCCACATCCAGCTGGAGCACCCCAGAAGAGGCAGCAGGGACCGCTGGCATTTCAGCTGTGGATGCCTCTATTATCATAGAAGTTGCCCCAGAAGTCGAGTCGTGTGAATACATCATTTTTCATTACCCTACAAGCCATCTGACTACCAGTACCTTTTGACTGATTCTCCCTCCCTTCTTCCCTCCTTTCTTCCCCGCTTTCTTCCCTTTTTTTCAGCCCAAGGGCATTCAGATTCACTGACAGCCAAATTTAGGAAAATGCCCAAGATATGCTTTAGAAATACCTATAACCATCAAGCTAACTGCACCAACATAATCTGTTAAAAGTTGCTAAAAATGATCCATGGTCTTGCTGTGTCTCTCAGGCTAGGGTGCAGTAGCACAGTCATAGCTCACTGCAGCCTCCCTCTTCTGGGATAAAGCAATCCTCTTGCCTCAGCACCCCCACGTAGCTAGGCCTACAGGCACATTCCACCATGTCCCAATTTTGTTTGTTTGTTTGTTTCGGTAGAAGCAGGGTTTCTCCATGTTGCCCAGGCTGGTCTTGAACTCCTGAGCTCAAGCAATTCACCTACGTCAGCCTCCCAAAATGCTGGGATTACAGGTGTAAGCCACTGCACCCAGTCAAAGTATCAATTTTCTAAGGAAGGACACCCCACCCACCCACCCATTCACATGGGACTCTAATGTCTTTTTTTTCCAACATACATTTTGGACAGGCATCGTACCAGGCCCTGTGCTAGGTTACATGTATCCATCGAATCTTCCTAGAAATCCCCATGAACTTCGTACCATTATTACCACTATTTTACATTCAAGGATCACTTGCCTCAAGTCACATACCTACAAATGGAAGATTCAGGGTCCAAAACGAGGGTATAATGTCTGTGCTGGGGGCTCACACTCAGAAACCCTAACTCTCAATATCAACCTTTACTATTAAGGGCAGGGCAGGGGCAGGAAGACGTGAGCACTGAGGAGTCCCGTTTCCTTCTTGAGAACACTCCATGAGGAAGGCTTTGGAAGAAAAAGGGAAAAAAAGGTTAAAACCATCTACTTGGATCATGAGCGCATGCTCATTTTCAAAATAAAACGACTTCTTTGTGAGAATAATTGAGAAATAAATGTGATAGGGAGGGCTGTTGAATTTCATTTTGGTAGAGAAACTGACGGTAGTTGAAATTCTTGTTTTATTGCTATTGTTGTAAGTATTGCTATCCATGTTGAATAGTTTCAAATATCAGACAAAAAGAAGAGTTTGATGTGTTAGAAAGCCAGCCTGTAAGCTTCTGTGAGTGAGGACTCCTTCTACTTTATGTTTCAGGTATATAGAAGATGGATGGATACATGAATACAAGGTAAGGCAAGAAATAGACACCCACAAACACTGTCCAGTGTGTGGACAATGGCATGCTAGTCGGCATTCGATAAATGTCAGCTGAAAGGAAATGAGATGAATGAATCTGAAGGTGGCATATGTAATGGGATGAGCCTGGGTAAGAGATTTAAGAGCTTGAAGCAGACACCGTTGATTACGTGATGTACAACCATTTCAGCATGTTACTTTAGAGGGGAGGGGAAAGAGGCAGTGGCTTAAGTTTCCAGAGCCAGAGGAACAACTTAGAAGAGAAAGAATTAAGAGTGGAAAGGGAGCATATAGTATGCAGAGTATATAACCTACAAGGATAGTAACCTAACATTCTGAGAAACCTTAGGATAGAAAGTGCTGAAAAAGGAAGCCAGTCCTGAGGACATCCAGAAGTTTAAGAGTCACAGCAAACAACTATGTAGAGAAGCAGCACTGATAACAATTGATTACTGACCCAGTGCTGGACAGATTTTGTTCTGTCATCTGTGTTGTTTGGCTTGGGTTTGTTTCTGAAACACACTTGTAGTAAGCAATAAGTGCAATGCTTTCTAAAACAGGGGTTGATGGGAAGATGGAAGGAGGTGCCAAACGACCGATTCCTGCTCTCCTTTGCTGTCGGAATGGAGGTGACCCTGCCACAATCCCAAGGTGCAGGTAGAGTTCCCGGGAGGAATTAAAAGGCCTCTTTAAGGCTATTCCTGGGGCTGAAACCTCTTTTCAGTGACAAGCATCATCAAAGCTGTAATGCAGGTCAGCTGCACCAGGCAAATGAAGCATATGGTGATGCGGTAACCTCCCTGAAACAGCAATGAAAATGCACCTGACCCAGGGAGGTGCCACTGCGTGGAAACCTGCCCCTTCCTCAGTAGGAAAAAGATGGCCTGACCTGCAGCTTCATTCAAAGGAGTCCACGTCCCCTCACCCAGGTTGCAGCAGGTCCCGTCATGCACACAGAGACTCCAAAGCCCAAGCTGGAGCTGTCACGGATTTATGAACTCCTCTCCACATGGCTCTGCCTGTTTCACGGTGCTGCTTCGCACTGAGCCTACTTCATCATTTAAATTATTAACAGTGAAAGTGCATTGACTGAGAGAGTCGGTGGAATACAGAATCCTGAAGAGGGTGGAAGGGTCTCAATACAGTTTCATCCCTCTCATGCGACTCACCCTCATCAGTCTCCAGATCTGGGCTGCTGAACAAGCATGGAATAAACGGAGGAGATTTTTAAGGAAGTTTCTCTTTAGGCTCTATTCATTAAAAAAGAAAGAAAGAAAGAAAGAAAGAAAGAAAAGAAAAGAAAGAAAAAGCTCCATTACTTAACCTAATATTGCCTATAGTTTTCAGAAATCATGAGACCATCAAAAATCTACTTGGTCTGGTAAAAATGTCATCCCCATCCAGCCTTCCCTGTGGCCACCTACCTATGCTGACATTTTATTGCTTTGCTTGGTAGCAGTTCAAGGGAATAAAAGCATTTTCTCGCACTCCACACATTGCAGTGTCTAACTCCTCAGCCTTTGCAACAAAGAGGCAAATCTAGAATGCGAAGGTTGGTCACATGTATTTTGGCCTTAGGATGAAGTCCTGGCTGTTAGAGTCTTTATATGAGGCTTAATACTCAGTATTTATTTTCCAGGTTGCCCTAAATCCAGGCACAGCCTCCCTGTTACCTCCCCTTGCACTGACCCTGTTAACCCTGAAAAGAAAGTTAAATCCTACGACTCAAGCCTAGCCTTGCAAAACTGAAGCTGTAGCTCTCAATCAAATAGCCTCTTGCCATTTTTAATATATTGGAATGGGGATTAATCTTAGGATTATTTGGGCCCCTGTTGAAACATTCTTTTTCAGGGAAGATCAAAATTTTCCTATTTGTGTAGAAAGTTTACAAATAAAGATTCCTTAACAAGGTAAGTCTTTAATTATTTGGTTATTAACCTAAATAACCTCTAAGGGTTCTGAAATCTAATGATTTCTTTGAGTTGCATTTGTCAAGTTCTTACTATCTTGCCAAATTACTTCAGGAAACAGCAATATCTAATGTTTTTACAGCATTTTATAGAGAGTTTTTAAAGCACTTTTACACATTCATTATCCTATTTAAGCCTTAATGCAACCCTATAAATTATGGTTTTTATTATTCCTGTTGCAAAAGAATAAATGGAAGCTCAAAGATATTAAAAGACTTAGCCAAGGTCATTGAACAACAACAACAACAAAAAAAAAAAAAAAATGGAAGAGCTTGAACTATCAGGGAAATCTTAGAACTGAATTCAAGTCTAGACTCTGTTACTAAATAGCTGCATGGTCTTGAGTACATCACTCACCATTCTGAGCTTGCCTAGCTGTAGAAGAGGTTAGTTAACTAGCTGATCATCTCCATGGCCTTCCAAAGCCCTAAAATTCTATTACTTTTACTATACACCTGTAACGAATAAATAAAAATTTACTATATACCTATAATACTAAATTCTTCCTTTCTCTGGGCCTCATGCCTCCATCCAAAAATAAAAGGATTATATGAACTACACAGGAGGCCTGAAATTAAAAACAATCAGTGTGGCACACTAAGGAACTTTAAAAATACAAAGATATCAAATGGAAAAAAAAATTTCATGATCCAAAGCTCAGTGCATCGTCACATTATAGTGTGACAGCACCAGAACTCTTACCGTCTACTGACATTTCGTTAATATTTTTGTCCCTCTGTTGTGATGAAAACCAAGATAGAATTTGCTTTAGGCTTTAGTTTTTGAGACCACAGCTAGCTCTTACCTTTCTCCTGACTTAGAGCCCTCCATTTGAGACATTTGTATCTACCTTGGCCAAAGTCCCACTAGCCCTTCTTTCTGAGTGATCTAAAAATGATAGGGACAGCCTCAATTTCCCAGGTCACATCAGTGCCATAGTTAGCGGCTAATACCCATGAAAGCAAAGTTGATCTTCAGTCCCTTCTTTTTTTTTTTTTTTTTTTTCTTTTGAGATGGAGTCTTGCTCTGCCACCCAGGCTGGAGTGGCAGTGGCACGATCTCAGCTCACTATAACCTCTGCCTCCCGAGTTCAAGTGATTCTCCTGCCTCAGCCTCTGAAGTATCTAGGACAACAGGCATGCACCAACACGTCTGGCTGATTGTTGTATTTTTAATAGAGATGGGGTTTCACCATGTTGGCCAGGCTGGTCTCGAACTCCTGACCTCCTAATCCGCCCACCTCTGCCTCCCAAAGTGCTGGGATTATAGGCGTGAGCCACCGTGCCTGGTTCCCTTCCCTTTCTAACAGGCAGGAGACTACCTGTCTCCTAATGACTTTGTTCCCTCTGTTGTGATGGTATCTTTTGGCAGTTCAGTGGTTTGCCACCATTTGGGAGACATGTCCAATTCCCAAGCGTCACTTGGCTCTGACCATCTCAGAACACAACTCCAGTTGAGTGTTTGTGTGTGGAGACCGTGCTGAACTTTTTATCTGCATTTCATCTTTGCAACAATTCTCTTACTATCACCATTTGTGGATGAGAAAAGAGAGGCATGAAGAGATTAAATAACCTACCCCCAAGGTTATATGGCTGATGAGTAGTAGAGTCTAGAATTCAAACCCAAACAGGCTGATTCTGAAGCTTTTGGTGGTCTTTACCACCACACTGTTGCCCACTCATTCACTAACCAGGGCAGTGGAGACATCTCCAAAGGGCTGTATTCTCTAGATACATATTCCCCATCAGTGAAAGGATGCAAGCATGGGCTGGGCCTCCACCTGGCTTCAAATGCTAAGCTCCCATGGCTAAAAATCTGTCTTGGAAACACTCTCACTTCCCCTTTGGGTGTTCTGTCTGCTCCTTATATCCTTCCTCTGTCCTCCTGGCATAAAACATTTATTTTCTTTCCGTGCTCCCATTACACTGCTTGCCCTCCTATATATACCACAATGCACTATAGAAATTGTGTTCTTCCTCCTCCAGAAAGTCTTGCAAACTGGCTGCCTTCATTGACCCCTGATCATAGACGTGTTTGTTTGGGCAGCTATTACGTCATAATAAACAGATGCGGCAGGGATCTCCAGTCTGCCACAGTCCCCTCCACTCCCTTTTGCCTCATCCCTACCAGGTCACACATTGGTACTAGCTGTCTGCCCTCTGATGGAATTGAAGCTTTAACCCTGTAAGAACTAGCCCTTTTCTACTATAGACCATACCTTATTCATCTCAGTATCCTCCTAGCATAGCAGCCTCGCATACTACCAGAAAAACAGCTCAATAGATGTTTGATAAATGAGTGAGTGAAAGAACAGATGAACACACGAAGACTGCCAGGCAGCCTAAAGATCCACTGGGCACAAAGGTGACAGATAAGGCAGCAACTCTTTGGGCAAATTCCCAATATGGGAGCAGCCTTAATCTCTTTATGCCTGTTAACTCAATTTATAAAGCAGATATGATAATACTTACCTACTTCTCACTAGGGCACCACATGAAATAATTAGCTAATATCTACAAGGCATTATCTGCACTAAGTGGTAGATATTACTCCTACTGTGAATGCTCAGCTTTGGGCCTCCAAAGAATCTACTTTAAATAGAGCTGGAAAACTAAACAAGATTTAGCCAGTCTTTCCTTCTGGTTCTGCAAATATTCAGATACTGAACTAGGAATATGTAACACCTTTCTCAGAGCAAACTGATCCCTCGCTGTCTGTCTTCTCTCGCCCCATCCCCCTGCCAACTGTATCATATCTCTTTATCTCTCTCTCTCTCTCTCTGTCTCTGTCTCTGTCTCTGTCTCTGTCTCTCTTTCTCTCTCTCTGTTAAGGCAATGTTTGGACTGGTGACAAAATGCACTAATAAGTGAGCCAGGATTCTCAACTGGGTGAACTGCAATGTCTGAGCAGCACACTAGTTCCTCATAGAGGACAGTGGTCAGGACTGGGGGCCTCTCTCAATTCTGGGCATGTTTTGTCTCTTGATCAGGGAATTGGTTGCATAGAGGAAAATCAGTTGAACTGCATACTTATCATTTGTGTACTTTTCTCTAAGTACATTTCCATAAAACTGAAAAAAAAAAGAAAAAAGAAAAAGAGTAACTCATGCAGTCTGAAAAACAGTGGGCATTGCATACCCCTTCCTTCATTAAACCTAGAGACATTTACCCACTCATAGTAGGATTTTACCAAACACAAGCTCTCTGAAGCAGACACTCCTTTGCAGTCCATCCCACAGCACTCATCAGACAGCCATAGCTCTTGCACCATGCAGAAATCTGCCTTACTAGCCGTGCCAATGGTCATTAGCATAACCTGCTTCCTTTTCCTGTACCTCAGACCCAGTAAGTCCTTCGATACTCAAGAACTCCTTCCAGGAGCGGAGACACAGATCATGGCTATCAGATAGGTCCCTTGGCAGCTCAGCTCCAGGCAAGATTTGTTCCCTTGTTTGTCTGGAGCTTTGGTTTTAATTTGTAATGTTTGCTTAATCTACTATTAGTTGGACTGAATTTAATTTAACTCATTGTAGCAATTCATTTCTTTCAATCTCCTGTTATTGGGTATCACTCTTAAGTTGTAAGTGAGTTTGCCTTCCCTAATCATCATGTAGGAATCTGTTGGCCCAGTTATTTCTCTTTGCAAGTAACATCTGCAATTAAAAATGTATATAATTGCAGAGAGCAGAGTGATGAGAATGCTGAATGGGATCTGTATCTTCCATTTTTTTCATTAGCTTTTATATTTTAAGTGAAATCAGGCAAAGTGCTGGTAAGGAGTTACTTCCTCTCCCACCCCCACCATTGCCAACTGCCAAACGGAGAGCCAATCAATGGTAGCCAGACAGATTCTCTTTCTCACTATAAAGCCATAAAGCCAAAACCAAACACATAGCAATGATTTTTAAAAGTTAAAACGAAACAAGACCTCTAGCTTGGCTTATAGCCAGTCCCAGCTTTCAGATGGTGGCGATCATTCTAAATTTAGAGGAAAAAGGAATCATGGGTCTTTCTTCAAAATTTAATTTTAAAACTTGCTTCACAGGTAGACTTTTGGTAAAGATGCCTTTACATACCAATTTTAAAGTGATAGTGATAGTTGTTTAAGAAAGCTTAACACAATCTTACATAGTTCACAACTTATTTATTTATTTATTTATTTATTTTTCTGAGATGGAGTTTCACTCTTGTTGCCCAAGCTGGAGTGCAGTGGCGCGATCTCAGTGCACTGCAGCCTCTGCCTCCTGGGTTCAAGTGATTCTCCTGCCTCAGCCTCCTGAGTAGCTGGGATTATGGGCACCCACCACCATGCCTGGCTAATTTTTGTATTTTTAGTAGAGATGGGGTTTCACCGTGTTGGTCGGGCTGGTCTCAAATTCCTGACCTCGGCGATCTGCCCACCTTGGCCTCTCAAAGTGCTGGGATTACAGGAGTGAGCCATCACACCCAGCCCAGTTCACACCTTCTTAAAAGTACAGCTCTCATCCCACATATACTGAAACACTAGGATTTATCATGTTGCAATCAGGTCAACTTACTCCAAAATCTCTGAAGAGATTTTTTTAATCACCATACCTACAAATAGGGTGATAATCACCAATATTAGGAAACTTTTCTCCAAATATAATGGGAAATGCTAGATAGTGTATAACATACGGATGTAAACACATGCAAAGCACTTAACCCAATACCTAGCTTATAGAATGCACTCAACAAGTAGTAGAATAATTAGAACAATGCCAATTATAATAGCATCTATTGTTATTATCCAGAATATCTCATCCAGTTTGACTTCTTCATTTCTGCAGTGAAACAAAATACCAGGCTGTGTCTTTTCGAAGCTCACACTTCCAAACAGAGTAGGTGTTCCTTCTGATCTAAGTATACCAGAATGTTTTTCACCAAGGTTGGTGACTCCTGTAGCCAAATCTACCCTTAGTGTAAGCCTGAACTCGGCAACAGAAAACCCCATGTAGGATATGGCCCCTAGGAGACCATGAGAAGTGACCTTCCAACATTCAAGCTACAGGGGAAATTTTTCCCTTAATTCGAGCTACATTGCACATTATGTCAATTGCACAGAATTTATCTGGAAGAACCGATAAGAACCGAAATCTCACATACTGTTTACCCATTTTCTGTCTTTCTTTTTTTTTTCTTTTTTCTTTTTGGAGACAGAGTCTCACTCTGTTCACCCAGGCTGGGGCGCAATGGCACAATCTCGGCTCACTGCAATCTCCTTCTCCCAGGTTCAAGCAATTCTCCTGCCTCAGCCTCTCGAGTAGGTGGGACTACAGGCACATTTCACCACACCTGGATAATTTTTTTGTGTATTTTTAGTAGAGACAGGTTTTCACCATGTTGGCCAGGCTAGTAGCAAACTCCTGACCTCAGGTGATCTGCCCACCTCGGCCTCCCAAAGTGTTGGAAGTACAGGCATGAGCCATTGCACCCGGCCTATTTACCCATTTTCTAATCTTCAGTGAAACCAACTTCATAATGGCTGTGGCATCTCTTCCGAGACACTATGATGAATGTGACATCATCGGGAGACTTAGGGAAAGCTATGACTTTTCAAGTAACTAAAGTGGGTGACCATCACTATTTTGTGGGCTCAATAGCTGCGTCTTCATCTATAAAAATAAAATGCTAGAGACTGTATCGGACAGAAGAGATCTGGAATATGGATCTAGGTAATCAGCCAGCACAAAAATACCCCACTAATTATGTTATATATGCATACACATATATATATATATACGTGCATTGGTGGAGCTGGATCATCTCTTTCAGCTGTTACGTTACACTGACGTATCTGACTGATACTCATTTGTGCAGGAGATATTTAAAGTCTAATTGTGAAAATGACTTAGTCATGAAACATTAAATAATCTTAATGTATAAGCTACGAAAAGGAAGTCTATGAGAAAGGGTTAATTTTGCCATGTGTGTTCACAGGAAAGTGAGCGTGACTTGTATCTAGGTTATGGATCAGCAAACTAGACCCCTGAGCCAAGTGCAGACTACCCCCTATCTTTATAAATAAAGTTTTATTGGAACACAGCCACTCATTCATTTATGTATCATCTGTGGCTGCTTTCACTCTGCAATGGCAGAAATGAGTAGTTATGACAGAGATCTATGGCCCACAAAGCTGAAACTATTTACTATCTGGCCTTGTACAGAAAAAGGTTGTTGATCCAAAAAAAGCTGAACAAAGAAGATTGTAAAAGAGATGGAGAGAGAAAAAGAGTGAGGGCTGAGTCCTAGGCAGGGGTAGGGACTGAATAGGCAAAGTGGCTTTCCAAACAGAGAGAAGGGACTGGACAATTGAATGGATATAGAACTAGGCATTAGAGGATCCGACTGGATGGTTTGAAGTAACGAAGATGAACTGGATTGAGAGTAGGCACAAGCCAGAGAACTGTGGATGTCCACACCCAGACGACTGGGCTTGACTGGGCTTGACCATGGACAGTCGGCCATTAGTGAGGGTTTCCGAAGAAAGAGTTGACAAAACAGAAGATTTAAAGAAACCCAATGAGGTTGCAGTTTTAGCAGTTTGAACTTCCTTACTCATACCATTATGTCCAGTCCCACGGCTCCTGGGATGTGGGGACGTTGAAAGGGAGACAGTAGGAAAGATGGAACTATGTGGCTTGTGATCACTGGGTTTGGGATGAGGAAGGAGGAGGAGTAATTAGGGCTTACCACGGCTCCCACCCTGGGTGACCACACAGCTGACCACTTTACGTGCAGCCACATGCATTAGTGCATACGATTTCTTGAGCTGACAGTGAAATGCGTGCCTGAAAATTTCACACCATGACTCAAGTCCAAAGCAGTTCTAAAGAACAGGGCCAGTGATTTCAGTGGCTTATTTCACACCCCTGCCTCCCCAACCCTTCTAATCAATGTAATGCATTGACTTATTCAACATATTCTGGAGAGGGCAAAAAGCAGCAGTTTGCTACTTCTCGAAGTTGTTCTGACAGGTCAATATCCTGTCATCGCTAATCCTGCAAACCTTTTTAAAGACTTCAAGTAAATTGTCAGCTATTATCATCTTTCAGGGAGTTTCTCTACCTATTCTCCTTTTCATGTTATAGACACCCTAACGGCGAGTCTTAAAATCGCGGTTCTGACAGAGAGATTGGGAAGTTCAAGTCAATTCCTCGTTTTCCTGTTTGGTCTGCAAAGGAGTTCCAATGGCCTTAGGAACATCTATTTGGTTCCCTTGCAAACAAACAGGCCTGGTGCCCATGACTCCTCTGTTACGAGGCTCTCCTCCTCCCTGGAGACGAGCAGCATTCCTGTTGCAGAGCGCTGGACGTTGTTCTGGGAACCCTCTGCCCAGATACTCATTAGTACTGCATTAATCTGTAAACTCCGAAAGAAACGCCTAGTTCACCTCGCTCTTACTTGATGTACTTGAAAGGTCTGGTGAATTTATGGCAGGATAATGTGGAGCCCAGCACCTATTTATGAGTTGATCATTTGTACCAAACCCCCCTCAAAGTGCTAAGGGTTACCATTCAACCACGGCCTGCACTCATGCCACGGGAAGGCCAACAAAGCCAAGTGTATGAAAGTTAAAAGCATTAATAAAAGTGTGACTTATAAATTACTTCATCTTTGTCACCCTTTTTGAAATGGGGTGAGAGAGGCCAGGGTAAATTTATTTTTTAAGTGCTTTCTGAGACCCGAACGGGTCAGGCTTGAAATGCTGTAGTCTATAAATCATTCTTTGCAGATCTGGGGGATGCTGCAAGCATCACAACATTAACAAGTATTGATTTATTTTATCATTTGCAACTGTTTATAGTATGACAGATCCTACCCCAAAAAAGCAAATACTTAGAGGCAATGTAGTTAATTAATATCTCTTGTAAGGGGGAAAAAGGGAAAACTTGGCAAAAGGATTTCAGCTTGTATGGAAGTTTGTGGCAAGGTGATTTTCATCAGATTGGCTGACATTAACTCAGCCCCCACCCCAATACCATGGAGATGGATGGATTTCATGCTAAGCAATTCGATGTACAAATGGCATATATGAGAGGTCTTGTCACCAACGCAGCATCATTATACATGGTATCAACCAAAGCTCCCGTGAGGCTCAAACCTAGAAAAGGGTCAGCGGGGGTTTCAGACCCCCGGCCACTCTGCTAAACTTGGTATCAAAGCATTAAATAAGCAGACACCCACACTCAATTCAACCTCAGGTTCTAAAGAGATTTATCTGGGGTCCCTGCTGATGCAATGAAGGACAATTAACAAAAATGACTCCAAGGCAAGGGAAATGAAAGTCTGCATTGTGCTGGAAAGTGTTCCCGGCTCTGCTGCACTTTCTCAAACTGCACTTTGGATGTGTTTCCAAACTTAAATTGCTCACAGTTTGGGCCTTCTCCTAACAGGCAACAAAGGGCTGCAGACCGATTTAGTCAAAGAAGTTCAGGGAGCTCTAAAGTTTCATTGAGACAAACAATGACAAAAACACAATCTATTACTAAGAAAACCTGATTTAAACTCCTGACAACGATTAATGCATCTAAACTATGTGGGGAGAACTCAATGCAATAATCATAGATTGGTACTTTTGTCTGGGAAGCACAATGAAGTTGATCTCTGTGTCCAAGCACATCTTCAAGTCTCTCATACAACTGGGTGCTCTTTACGTGGAGCACTGAGATCAATGGTACACCATGGATCCAGTCATTGTGATGCAGTCAATTACCAATGGTATAGCAATGACTGAGATTCCCTTTTAATAGTGTGGCCTGGGAAAGTATCTCCCAATGGCAATGATAGCTGAGGCCAGAACAAAGATTTCTCAGTCTCAGCACTATTGACACTTTGGGCTGGATAGTTCTCTGTTGAGGAGTGGGGCGAGGGGTCTTGTACTGTAGGATATTTGGCATCATCTCTAGCTTCTGCCTACCAGATGCTGGTAGCAAACACCGTCACCCCAGTGTGACAGTCAAAAGTTACAGCAGTCATTGCCAATTGTTGTTAGGAGTAAAATCTCCCTTTGTTGACAACCACTGGGTTAGACAAAATAACTCAAAGATTTTCTATTAGGCCTTTCCCACCACAAAATCTTCCTTGGCCACAAACTTTAGTCTTAGGATTCTAAATGTACAACTTTGGGCCACTCTGTGGTCTAATATTGAACTATGTAGCCGTACCTGTTGATCTTAACCACTATGAAGGGAAGGATCAAGACGAGATTTCCAAGAACTAAAAATCATTGTGTATAAGTCAAGAGGAGAGAGAAGAGAAAAATTAGCCACCATAAGGCAAGAGTAAGATTGGGAAAAACAGTTTCAGTGATGTGGGTCATGTTCCACAGGGATGAGGGCTCGTAGGTAAGAAGAAAGCACATTCAGAATGTCACCTAGTATAACTTAGTCCAATGGACTAATGCCAGAGTTGAATCCTAAGACCTTCCCCATATTTAAACCAAAAAAGCCACTGCCCTCTGGCCAAGTGTAAAGTCTTACTGCATACCGGCTGTGGCAGATCTTATTTTCCAAAGATGGTTGCAACAACGCCTCTCATCCCACCAACTCTTCTGCAGTGTGACCTCACCATGCCCTTCATAAGGAGTTAAGGTTTATTTCTCCACCTCCTTGAATCTGGGTGGCCACATCTGACCAATGCAACATGGCGGAAGTGACACAGGGCCAGTACTGGGATTAACTCTTAACTGGCTGGTGGCTTCTGCTCCCTCTTTCTTGGAATGTCTGCTCATGGATCATTCCCTCTCAGAACCCAGCTACCATACTATGAGATTCACAGTTTACATGGAGAGGCCATGTGGATGATAGGTTCTGGTCAAGTGCACATTGAGTTCGCAGACAGCCCTATAAGTGAGTCATCTTTGTTACCCAGTCCAATCAAATCCACACGTGACTCTAGCCCCAGCCAACACCTGAATATAACCCCCTGAGAGACGCCAAGCAAGAACCACCCTGCTGAGCCCCATCAATTCCACACTCATGAGAGATATATAATAATAGTTATTTTAAGCCACCAAGCTCTAGGGTAGTTTGTTATACAGCAATATATAACTGGAACACCAACCACACTGATATTTCTATGAAGCTAAAGACAAATGTGTTCTACTACCAAAGTTATTGAGACTTCAATAACTTTGAGACTTTTGAGACTTTCCCAGGCTACACTATTAAAAGGGAATCTCAGTCATTGCTATGCCATTGGTAATTCCAGAGACTGAAGTCTCAATAACTTTGGTAGTAGAACACATTTGTCTTTAGATTGAGATTGATCAAAAAGAATTAACAGACATCCTCATCACCCTATTTACTGGATGCACAATACTTTCCATTTGTTATCACATTTCATTCTTGTAGTCAACTTAGGAGACAACAACTATTATCCCCCTTGACAAATGATGGGACTGAGGTCTAGAGAGCATGAGTCTCCTTGCCAAGGCAACACAGTCAGGGGGTGGAGAAACACAGATTCAAAAACAGTCTGACACCAAAGCCTTAATTTTACCACTAATCTGTGGACAGTTTTAGCCCCAAGACAGAAGACATGGAAGCAGAGATGAATCAGTAAAATGTTATACTCAGGGAATTCTATCACAGAACTCTGTCCTGTGACCTCTGATTTCCAGCGTCATAAAATCAGCTGTTGTTCTTCCCCATGGACTGGCATAGAGGTCTCTTCTGCTTTGGGGAATGTGGTCAGCAGTACACTGAGGAGGCATATGGATTAGGTACCATCTCATGGAATTTCTAAAGGGGCACTAGAATCAGAAAACCCCAGTCTTTCAAAGAACTGATCCTTAACCTTCTCAGCATCTCTGCAACTTAGCTATGCCTGTGACCTGTTGGGTGGCCTTGGGCAAACCACAAACCCTCTATGCCTCAGAGTTCTCAGCTATAAACTGGGAATTACCCTGACCCCTCAGGATTGTTGTGGCAACTTGAGATAATGTAACCAAGTGCTCAGCGTGGTGCTGGCACATAGGGGCACTTAAACCTGGTAGCCTGCCTAGGACCTGTGTCTGGCCTGAATAGTCTGAGGTATGAGGAGGCTAGATTGTGATGTTTACACTTAGCCGCTGTCTAAACATTTGCCTGGAAATTTGCAGCCATGCTGAGCACATGCATCCCTCCTGCAGCCTACAGTAGACATACGATAGACAGGAGACGGTCATCAGGGTGCTGGGCTCAGTGGGAAGTCAAAGATGCGGTAGTGTGAAATACACACGCACAGGCTGACCTTTGTAAAGGCACTACTCACGTGCTCCTGAGATGCCCATATAGCCTAACAGCATGTTAGAACGAACACAACCTAAAGACTCCATGTCTGATCATTTCTGATGCTTAGAGGCCCATTCCAAAGGCATCTCCCCCTCTACATTTGCCTTTGAGCACAGTTGAGGCACTGCCTTCTCAAAGGACCCCATTCCTGCCCCTTCATGCAATCTTCAGTCACATAGAGAGACATCTCCCCTGGCATCATCAGTGACCAGCACAATAACAAGTCACCAGAATCGTCAAGTTGGATCCAATGCCAGCCCAGGTGAGATTTTTCCTTCCTGTGTGTGGCCTTCTGGCACCTGTTTTCTCTTTGAAGCTCTTTTCTCTTCCTGGGATGAGAACCCAGAATTGGGGCTCTGATCTCCATTCACCAAACCATCCCAGGCTAAAGCTTTCTTCTCTAGAGGCCCAGGAAAGGCACGATAGTTCAGTCACATTAGGTTCCTGCCAACTAAGAAGGCCGAGTTTCACAGGAAAAGCCACCATTCATCCCAAATTCACCATGGTCTGACTTTTGCAAAGGCCCTAAAATACAATTAATAACACAACTGCATCTTAACTTAGAATTTTCCACTTGGTAGCTTTTCTCAGGTTGGCTGTCATTGAAAAGGTGCTTTTTGCTATGCTGTTTTTTTTTTTTTTTTTTTAATTTAAACCTAAAGAACACTACAATGCTTTACTCTTAGTTGCTAATGTCCAGTTGAGTTCTACTCGGCATAGATACTGAAGGTTCCCTGGTAGAAAGGAATCGTTCTCTGTCATTTATTGTAAAGCGTGTGCCTGGCAGTTGTAACTGAGTTCAATTTGAAAAGAAATCAAATGTTTGGATGAAAGTGACACAATGATGTAGCGTGAGGCATAATCCATACATTTCTAATGGATGCCAGAGGAAGTCCCAGCTAGAAGTCACGTTACTTTTATATACTAAGAGTAACAAGTCATTAACTTGTACTCCTTAAATAACTTATTAAGGCTACATGTGCAAGCTCTTATACAAAACCCAAAGCCAGGGATAAGTGAATGAGTGAATGAGTTCAATCATCCAAGCCTTAGTTCATGCATTCATTCTTTCAGCAAATTTTCAGTCAGCAACTTACCGTATGTCACGCACTGGGCTATATGCTAAGGATGTAACAGTAAGCACGTGAAAGCTGAGTCCCTGCCATTATGGAGCTTAGAGACCAGTGAAAGGGACAGACATTAATTATCTGATCATAAAAGAAAGTAGGAAACTGTATTTGAGCCAAGGTCTACGAGGTATATGAAGCTTTGAGTATTTATAATGAGGAAATCTTACCAAATCCATGAGGTCAGGGAAAGCTTAAGTAGGCTAAGACCTTACACCAAAGTAGGAGTTAATTAGGCAGAGAGAAATAAGGGGAAGGAGTATGGCAGGCAGAGGAACTAAAAGATGGCCAGAGAGGCCACAGTGGAGGGAAGAAAGAAAAGCCTGATTAGAGAGACAAGATAGAGACACAAAGCAATCTCTGGGCTCATCCATCCCTCTAGACAGCATCAATGACAGATGAAAGGCAACACAGCCAGACAGAATAAAGCAAGTGCTAAACAAAGGTTCAAACCAATGCAGGAACAGTGGCTGGAACCCCAAGAAAGGCTGCAAAAAGGAGGTCGACTCTGAACAGAGTCGAGAATAGGGGTTGACCAACTATGGCCCCCAGGCCAAATTCTGCCACTGCCTGTTTTTGTAAATAAAGCTGTACTGAAACACAGCCACGCCCATTCATTTACACATTGTCTAGGGCTGCTTTGGAACGACAATGGCAGAATGGAGAGTTGCTACGGAGACCATCAGTCCCGCAAAACTGAAAATATTCACTATCTGTCCCTTCACACAAAAGTTTGCTGACTCCTAGTCTAAAAGGATAAGCAGGATTTGAAATCAATAGGACAAGAGAAAAAGTGTGCCAGCACCTCCTGCCTTTCACACCTGCAAGAAACAAACTTCAGCATGTCTTTCAGTGGATGCTCTGATGGCAAGAGTCATAGGAGGGAAAAGATGCATGATAGACATTTTTAATGACATCTCTGAAATCACACTAGGCCAGATTTGTGCATTTGGGCATATTTTGCTTCACGGAATAATTACACTCCAGGAAAGTTGATGGTACCTTGGCATCTCAAGTTGATTCCCTTGGGGAATTATACAGGGATATGATACAGAAAATAAACAAAAACACTGTGCTCAAATCAGTTAGACAAACACTAAATAAACAAAGTTGAACCAGCTTCCCTACTGCAGGACTTATCAGAGCCTTTAATATCCTACTGTGCTTTGGAAATCTCCAGGAGAAAGAAAAAGTTACGTTGCATGTCTCAAATTTATTTCATCACAGACTCCTTGTATTTCCAAAGGCATCTTATCAGGACAGAGTTGCTTGAAGCATAGCGTGAGAAACACTGGTCTGAACTTTTTTTTTTTTTTTTTTGAGACAGAGTCTCGCTCTGTCGCCCAGGCTGGAGTGCAGTGGCCAGATCTCAGCTCCCTGCAAGCTCCACCTCCCGGGTT
Organism: Piliocolobus tephrosceles; assembly: GCF_002776525.5. Taxonomy (NCBI): domain Eukaryota; kingdom Metazoa; phylum Chordata; class Mammalia; order Primates; family Cercopithecidae; genus Piliocolobus; species Piliocolobus tephrosceles. The sequence goes on along the minus strand of NC_045450.1, from coordinate 55,319,606 downwards.
TACGCCATTCTCCTGCATCAGCCTCCCAAGTAGCTGGGACTACAGGCGCCTGCCACCTCGCCCGGCTAGTTTTTTGTGTTTTTTAGTAGAGACGGGGTTTCACCGTATTAGCCAGGATGGTCTCGATCTCCTGACCTCGTGATCCGCCCGTCTCGGCCTCCCTGGTCTGAACTTTTTATAAAGCAAATGCCCTTTTCTTAATATTCTCCAAAACAATGTCAGAAATGTGTTTTCTTTCCAAATAATTTCAAAACTGTCAGCAGAACCAAGGGTTAACTGTGGCAAGCTAGAAACCTATGGGTACACGGGAAGCGAAACCGCCCACCCTCCCTTAACCACTGATTCTTCCCACACGAACCCTTTTGTGTGGATTTTGTGGAGGATTTTATTCCCATTTCCTGTGAAAACTCCCATATCTCAGATGCCCTGGCTCAGTATTTAGAGCTACTGGCATTTGCCTCTTTTCTCTTCTACAAATTGTCAACATCAACAAATTGCACTTGGCTCAAAAATTCTAAATTCAAAGCAGCAGTATATGAGAAAAAAAAATGAATTTTTCAACTTCTTGAATAAACCGTCTTATTGCATTCCAAATCCTGCATGCCAAATTTCTTTTAAATGTTACCAAAGATGCCCTTCCTCTGGTCAAATGAACAGTAGCCGGCTAGTTCAAAATCTCAAAGAAATCGGTCACAGATAAGACAGCAAACTATGCTCACTGTTCCCAGTCCACCACATCTATTGCACAGAAGAAATGGATTCAGGTACCTGGCAAGCCAGTTAACTAGCTCAAAGACCGACATTATCCTTAAGAATGCAGATGTTACGGCCGGGCACAGTGGCTCACGCCTGTAATCCCAGCATTTTGGGAGGCCAAGACGGGTGGATCACGAGGTCAGGAGATCGAGACCATCCTGGCTAACACGGCGAAACCCTGTCTCTACCAAAAAGAAAAAGAAAAAATTAGCTGGGCGTAGTGGCAGGTGCCTGTAGTCCCAGCTACTAGGGAGGCTGAGGCAGGAGAATAACGTGAACCCGAGAGGCGGAGCTTGCAGTGAGCTGAGATCACTCCACTGCACTCCAGCCTGGGCGACAAAGCGAGACTCTGTCTCAAAAACAAAAAAAAAAAATGAGAAAAGAATGCAGATGTCACATATTTCTCTTCCCCTTTAGACATATTCAAAAGACCCAAGAGAAGGCCAATAACCATTTTCAAAACCAACCATAAAAATCTACAAACATTCTAGAGCTTCTCCAGGCAGGCAACTCCCAGGGTATTCACAGCCCTGGAGAAATGGGCCACATTTTCCATTCTCAAGGCTAAAGGGATTTGAAAAGGACAACAGAAAAATCACACCACTGATGGCAAGCATCCCTGAAGGCAAAGTCCTATTTCAGAGTTTGGTACTAACGTCCGGAAGCAGCAGGCCATGTGTCCACTCTGAAGTTGTCACACTTTGGCAGAGAATCCCTGCAGGGTCAGAGCAGCCCTGGGGGCTCTGATGAGAGGTGCTAAATAAGTTAGTGCTATCGTTTATTAGAGCATAAGAAACAGATGGGAATGGGCAAAATGACAGCTGGAAGAGTGAGGTTTCGGAAGATGAGTATCTACAGCACTCGGAAATTCATCTACACGACGCCTATTAACATTCACGGGAATGGCTTTCTTAGCACCAGCTACGGATTCTGCAGCCTCTCGCAAACTCATTCCTTGGCTTTTTCTCCATCACACAGACAGTTAATCTCATATCGAATTATAAAATAATTGGCAATCTCACAACTTTCTCTTGAGGAACTCCCCCACCAAGAATGATTATTTTCAACTCATTGCTCCTTGCATCCACAGGAGACTGGGAAGACACAAGAAGGAGCTAAGTGGAGATAGGCTGGGAAAGGGAAGGGGCAGAGGAAGTTCACCTATTATGGCCATCCTTCAAGGACAGGGACAGGCAATTGGACATCTATTTGTCCCCATTTGGCCAGGGCTGGCCCTTACCTGACTAGAGTTTCATCTGGTTTGTTTTTTGGTTTTGAAATGGAGTCTTTCTGTCATCCAGGCTGGAGTGCAGTGGTATGATCTCGGCTCACTACAACCTCTGCCTCCTGGGTTCCAGCGATTCTCCTGCCTCAGTCGCCTGAGTAGCTGGGATTACAGGCATGCGCCACCACACCCGGCTACTTTTTGTATTTTTAGTAGATACAGGGTTTCACCATGTTGGTCAGGCTGGTCATGAACTCCTGACCTGGTGATCTGCCCACCTCGGCCTCCGAAAGTGCTGGGATTACAGGCAAAGCCACTGCACCTGGCCCCATTTGTTGTTGTTGTTGTTGTTTTCATTCTTGAAGCCATTGGTTTTTGACCCAGATGGCAGCAATCCACCAGGGCTCTGCTATATGCTGAGGTTTCCCAGCCTCCTCACACATCCTGAAAAGTTCCAGCTCACTTGGGGCTGTTTGGACATAAGCCTCTATGTTTACTATATAAGGAATGGTAACCTAAGAGCTTAAGAAACAGTACAAAGACCCATTCCTTCAGACTAGGGATAGGGCCGGGCGCGGTGGCTCAAGCCTGTAATCCCAGCACTTTGGGAGGCCGAGACAGGCGGATCACGAGGTCAGGAGATCGAGACCATCCTGGCTAATACGGTGAAACCCCGTCTCTACTAAAAAATACAAAAAACAAGCCGGGCGAGGTGGCGGGCGCCTGTAGTCCCAGCTACTTGGGAGGCTGAGGCAGGAGAATGGCGTAAACCCGGGGGGCGGAGCTTGCAGTGAGCTGAGATCCGGCCACTGCACTCCAGCCTGGGCGACAGAGCGAGACTCCGTCTCAAAAAAAAAAAAAAAAAAGACTAGGGATAGAAGACTGAAATAAGCATAAGACAACCAATTCAAGAAATATCCCTTGATAACTAACTTTTAACAAATGAAATTATTTTAAGCAAGATTGTTTAAGAGACAGGGTCTCACTCTGTTGCCCAGGCTGAAGTCTAGAGTGCAATGAGGCAATCAGAGCTCACTGCAGCCTCGAACTCCTGGGCTCAAGCAATCCTCCCCCCTCAGCCTCCCAAAATGCTGGGATTACAGGAATGAGCCACTATATTCTTTTTAAAAGCCTTTTAAAGCTTTTATCCAGTGTTTTTTTCTTTACTATTTGTTCACATGCTGGTATATGTTAAATATATATCTATACACACACATCTTGAACATCTGTCATTTCATTAAGAAATATTACTAGATTTTTTTTCTCACAAACCCTCTTCATCACAGTGGCTGATAAGTGTCAGAAATTTGGGGAGGATTTTGAAATCATGAGGCAGGCTATGTGACGGTCAAATTTAGTGTTTTGTTTTCTACATGAACATCTATAGCAGCCTTATACACAAAGAATATAACGGAACAGAAGTCATCCTGCCCAACACTTTCAGAAGTTCTCAAAAATAGTTGTAGATCAGTTTTACACAGGCTTCTAGCAATTATTTCAAACATTTATTTAGCCTATAATCCCAGCACTTTGAGAGGTTAAGGCAGAAGGATCGCTCAAGGCCGGGAGTTCCAGACCAGCCCAGGCAACAGAGCAAGAGCTCATCTCTACAAAAAATTTAAAAGTTAGCTGGGCATGGTGGTACACACCTGTAGTCTTACCTACTTGGGAGGCTGAGGCAAGAGGATTGCTTGAGCTCAGAAGTTTGAGGCTGCAATGAGCCATGATCATACCACTCAAGTCTGGGCAGCAGAGCTAGACCCCAGCTTAAAAAAAAAAAAAACTTTAGAATCAGTTACCAATTCCTTGAAAGATGGGAAAAGGAATATAAAACAGAGTTCCTGTCCTCAAGAAAGTCACAATCTTAATCAAATGGAACATAAAATTTAAACCAACATTCTTCAGCAAACTAACACAAGAAAAGAAAACTAAACACCACATGTTCTCACTCATAAGTGGGAGTTGAACAATGAGAATACATGGACACAGGGAGGGGAATATCACACCCTGGGGCCTATTGGGGGTTGGGGGCAAGGGAAGGGATAGCATTAGGAGAAATACCTAATGTAGATGATGTGGTAGAAATACCTAATGTAGAAATACACCATGGCACGTGTATACCTAGTAACAAACATGCACATTCTGCACATGTATCCCAGAACTTAAAGTATAATTTTAAAAAATTAAAACAAATACACAGATAATAATAACTACATCACACAATATGGTATCTGACATACGGTAGGTGCTCAATACCTACCATATGTCAAGTACCATATTGTATGATGTGTGTGTGATTTTATGCATATATGTATATGTGTATGTGTATATATGTAATTTCAGTTGCTTCCCTCCAAAATAAACAATGAGGGTGGTATGTTTGAAAAAGAATGACGAAATTAAGACTCAGAAAAATTAAATAAACTACACCATGAAGTGCCCTATAGTCTACTGATGCCCTAGAAAGGAGGAGAGATTAGTGATGTGCATGAGTCACTCAAGTTTCTCTGAAGACCTGGCCAACGTGAGCCTCTACGAATTAAAGGAAACTCAAGGTTGATTCTGGAACGTCTGGACTGACAGTTTATCTGGTTCACTCCCTGCCCCAGGCACTCACTCTCTGATCTTTTGCCATGAAACACAATTCTTCATCTCATGGTGTAATGGGGTTCAATAAATAACACCCTTGCTTCTTGCAAGGAGAGAAACACGGTAAGAGCAACAGATGAAGGATCATTTCTTTACTAATGAAAAAGGTTAAGTTGTAGGATGTAGAGCAAACTGATAAGCAAAGCCCAGAATGAGGTACAGATTTTCCTGCAGGGTCACAGCATATGAAGTGTTCTTGGAGGGATGGCAGGTCCCAAGAGAAAGAAGCACACAGCCAAGTGAAAACCTCAGTTATTCCTCCCAGATTTACTGATCAGTTAAATCCACATCTGCTATGTTAGAGTTAGGCCAGGAGTTAAACTAGCAGATACTTTCTCACTTGGAAGGAAACATTCGTAGTGGGAAAGAACTACCAGCCGGGCATGGTGGCTCACACCTGTAATCCCAGCATTTTAGGAGGCCGAGGTGGGCGGATCACGAGGTCAAGAGATCAAGACCATCCTGGCCAACATGGTGAAACCCTGTATCTACTAAAAATACAAAACTTAGCTGGGCATGGTGGTGCACACCTGTAGTCCCAGCTACTCATGTCACTGAGGCAGGAGAATCCCTTGAATCTGGGAGGCAGAGGTTGCAGTGAGCCGAGATTGTACCACAGCATTCCAGCCTGGCGACAGAGCGAGACTCCGTATCAAAAAAAAAAAAAAAAGGAAGCGTCTCCCCATTGGGGTCTGCCACATATACTACATTTAACAGTGCACACATGTGACCTAGGTGAGACTTTGCAGACTGTTAGAAGAACAGGGAAGGACTTGAAGGCGAAGAGCAATGGAGGAAGGTGGCCCTCAGAAGTGACTGGAAAAGGCGTTCTGGTAGCAAAGGTGCCACTCTATGTTATGACTCCCCCAGCTACCAAAAACAAAGCAAACAAAAATAACATCTGAAGCAGCTTCTGCAGGGTGGGCCAGGCTGTAAGACAAAGTACTCCCCAGAGAGGGTGCCTGTGAGACGGGGAAGTGAATTGAGCTAGAAGTTCCTCTGTCGGGGTTTTCTAAGAGACCTAGGAAGGAAACCGAAAGAATCCAGACATGGCCCTCTCTAATTTTGGGGTAGCGTCTTTTCTAAGCTAAGGAAGAGCCAATACCCTCCAAGTAGTCAAGAAAATTATGTTTCTTTCCCTTTTTCCCACCGTCCCTTTTTCCCTTTTCCCCACCTTTCCTCCTCCACCATCCCTCTTCTGCTTTTTCTTTTTCTTTTTTGAGATGGAGTTTTGCTCTTGTCGTCCAGGCTGGAGTGCAATGGTGCAATCTCAGCTCACTGCAACCTCCACCTCCCGGGTTCGACCGATTCTCCTGCCTCAGTCTCCCAAGTAGCTGGGATTACAGGCACCCACCACCACACCCAGCTAATTTTTGTATTTTTAGTAGAGACGGGGTTTCACCATGTTGGCCAGGCTGGTTTTGAACTCCTGACCTCAGGAGATCCACCTGCCTTGGCCTCCCAAAGTGCTGGGATTATAGGCATGAACCACCACACCCAGCCTCTGCTTTCTTTTTTCCCCACCTATTAAGAGAAAAAGGAAAATTATGCTTAAATTTCCTGTTTTCCCTTGAAATAGTCAAGGCTGTTTTTCAGCCAGCCTAGGCTTTAACTAAATGTGCCTTACTCCCTGTTCTCTTACTACTTTTTCCACATCCTGGCCAGGAGCAAGTTATAATTCAAAAGGGCCACAAAAGAAAATGGGCTCACGGAAATGAAAAGAATTGTACTCACTTTGCATGGAAAGGAAAATGGAATTGTATTTATTTCAAGTACGTGAAAGCTTTCATTCAAAGTTGAGAACAATGTTTTAGGCCAGAACAAGAGGGGAGAGATTTAAAATGTAGCACCAGGAACTTTCTTTCACTCAAAGTAGGTTGTCTTGAGCGTCCCCAAGCAAACTTAGGAGCCTCTTCTCTACTGCTCCCATTCCACATTGAATCCATCTGCCTAAGAACAGTCATCTTACTTGATGGCACATGTTTGTCTACAAAGTCCACTACTACCGGAGACAGTAGGCAACTTGAGGATAGCATTTAACATAATGCCTACATCAGGAAAAAAACTGAATATTTATAGGCTGAATCAATTTAAAGTGAGATTCTTAAATACAGAAATGGGTTATTTAACATGTTCATTTTTTATGGGGGTGGAGAGAAGGAAACTTTAAAAATGCAATAGATTCAGGACTTGAGTCATTTCATAAACACATAAGAATAACAAAGGATCCTCAGATGTAACTGAAGTAGTCATTGGAGCTATTGACAATGTTCAGTACACATTCTAGGTCATGAAGCAGGATCACATTGCCCCGTCTACTCAAAAGCAACTGGTGTTAATCAACGAAATATGACCAGCATTGACTGGTCACATCCAAGCCTTCAAGGCTCATCAATCTCTCTTTTCCTTCCTCTGGCATTGTTGCTGCCTGCGTGGTTTAGATGTGGTTTGTCTCTGCCAAAACTCACGTTGAAACTTAATTGCCAATGTAATGTGGTTGAGAGTGGTTCCTTCCTTAGATGATTGGTTCGTTAAGCTAGATTAATGTCTCTCTTAGGACACTGGCTTAGTTCTTGAGTGAGTGGATTTGTTCCCTTGAGAGTGGGGTGAGGTCGCCTCTCACCTTCTGCCTGCTTGGCAAGACTGCTTCCCCTTCCACTTCTCTGCCATGTTATAACATGCAGCATGAGACCTTCACCAGAAGCTGAACAAATGCTGACACCATGGTTCTTGGACTTCCCAGTCTCCAAAATCATGAGCCAAATAAACTTATTTTCTTTAGAAATTACCCAGTCTCTGGTATTCTGCTGCAGCAACACACAATGGACTAAGACAAAAATGGAGTCAAGATGGAGCTTCTGACAAATCAGGTCTAGGAATGACAATGATGAACCTGAGCTCAGTGCGACCATGTGATGGGCTATATGAATAAATTAACAAGTTAGAACTAAACTCGTGTTAATATCTTTGGAATGGTTGTTTGATCAAGCCTCACTTGCCTGATACAATATCCCCATAAACCTAAATTTCTATTTAATTTCAAGTCTACATAGTTTCATCAAAATGTGATTACTGCTCTTTGTCTAGCAGGCTGTGCTCTTCCATCCCTAAGACCTATTTATCTACTTAGGTAAACCTTGGAAATCCTGTAGACAAAAAGTGTTGCAGTAAAGACACAAACCACTTTCAATATGTTAATGGTGTTTTGCTTTTGCAACCTATTCAGCTTTTCACAGAGAGCTCTCCATGCCTATGCTCTAGAATCACTGCGAGCACAAGAATTCTTGGACGCACACAGACACGGGCTGAATTCTATTTCTATTTCCACATTCCCGTTATTTCCTTTCCTTTTTTCAGACGGAATTTTGCTCTTGCTTCCCAGGTTGGAGTTCAACAGTGTGATCTCAGCTCACCCACAACCTCCTTCCCAAGTTCAAGTGATTCTCCTGCCTCAGCCTGCTAAGTAGCTGGGATTACAATTTATTGATTTTAATAAAAAATTAAATACACCAGTTAATTTTGTATTTTTAGCAGAGACAGGGTTTCTCCATATTGGTCAGGCTGGTCTTGAACTCCCGACCTCAGGTGATCCATCCGCCTTGGCCTCCCAAAGTGCTAGGATTACAGGTTTGAGCCACCGCACCCAGGTTCCTGCTGTTTTCAAAGGAAATCTGTTCCTCTCTCAGCAATGGTATAGAGATAGAAGATTGTCCGTAAAGCCCCAGTGTCACTGCCACACACGTTTGGACATGACATGGTTGGCTCATTACCATTTACATCTCTGCATTTCAACATGACCACTTAACACTAAGTGTTGGTCCCACTAGAAATGTCAGAGAGTTGCTGGGTTTTGACCGAATTTGGTAAATGACTACTGTATCTCTAGTGCTCCAAATTGGCTCAGAAAGCCTTTCTTCCATTAGGACTTATATGTTGCTTTTCCTGTATTGGGATGCTCTGGCCAGAGCTATAGCCAACATATACCTTAACTTTGTTTTGGAGTTTTGTGAGTTCTATTGAAACAAAATGGCAAGTAAAATATTTTTATATGAGCATATTTCTGTCATGTTTAATGGATTCTAACAAAGTTAGGTACATGGGTGAATTGATGAGAAAATGGCTCCTCTTGCCAGCTCAAAAAATGCATATTGCCAATTTAATTTCTACATAGCGAAATCAGCTACATGAGGTTTGAATAAGGTCCAGCACTTGGAAAACCTCAATGAATCCTAATATAGCTTCCAGATAGCTAAAAAACATAAGACATTTGAAAGACCTTTTGCAAAGAGTAAAGTATTATTTGAAAGGGGAGTTTCCCATTTGGGAGTCAGGTATGAGGTTGAAAAAGAGTTGTTTCTGTACAGCAAGCTGTACAGAAAGGAAGCAGAAGCATATGTGATTTAGTGAGGTCCTGCAAGTCAACTGCTACTGTGTGTGTGTGTGTGTGTGTGTGTGTGTGCGTGTGTGTGCGTGTGTACGCGTGCATGCAGGTATGGTGTGTACCAGTAGGTCAGGAATGAGTTGGAGTTTTCTGAAGCCAGAGGTTCACCAAGAAGCTTCCTATGATGTTTTGTTGGCCTAAAAGGGCAGTTCAGGTAAAAGTCCATAGGAGGAATCTAAAGCTCAAATCCGAAGCCCGGGAGATCAAGGAAGGATGAGGGTGTCAGAGACAGCTAAGGAGGAAACCAGAATGATATCCTACCAGGAACAGTCAAAGGGGAGTATCCCAGGCGGCTGCTACTCATGTCAGTGGGTACTTGCAGCTCCCCTTACTGAGCTAGTTAATGTCTGTTATATTGGCCTGGTTGTACTAAAGCAGAAAAAAGTTAGGTCGGCCTGGCACGCCTGGCTAACATAGTGAAACCCTATCTCTACTAAAAATACAAAAACAAAATTAGCTGGGCATGGTGGCAGGTGCCTGTGGTCCCAGCTACTCGAGAGGCAGAGGCGGGAGAATGGCGTGAACTCAGGAGGCGGAGCTTGCAGCGACAGAGTGAGACTCCGTCTCAAAAAAAAAAAAATTAGGTCTACATGGGCAATGAATTGAGATTACGCTTTCGAGTATTTGGGTTACAATTTTAGAACTTTTCAAAAGGGAATATGAGTATATGAAGAGCCAACAGGTTGGAAGATAATCCTTGCATTCCCCTACCTAAGCAATCACTATGATGAAAAAAATCAGATCGTCTTAGAAAAACTTCAGTTCAGTGGAATACATGTGTACAGTGGAACAGAATAAAATGTTCAAGGGGATTTTACGTGTCTATCTTTGTGAAGCTATCTTGAGTCCATCATGATAAATCTACAGAATTAAAGTTCTCTTCCCTTCCCTGAGTCAAAGAAAGAAGGAGGCACCCAAAGCACTGAAATGGCTCCTCAGCACCCATGAATTTAGCCGAGCTCTCTCAGCGGGCCATTCCTAAGGGGACATGCTGCTGCCCTCCGACATGGGAAACAGGTTCATGACTTCAGCCATCCCCATCACCCTGACCCTGTCCCCGGGGACTGTGGTCCACACCATCCTCTGAAGGAGATGCTCAGTGTGCACCAGGCTCTTCCTGCTGGTCTTGCTACTAACATTTTCCCTGTGTCTTCTCTTCTCCATTTCCCATTCCTGGACCCATCCTCTGTCTCCTCCCATGTTCAATGACTCTCTCAAATCCCATCTTGCACAGGTCAGTTCTCTTGTCCAAGCATCTGGAGTGAACAGGGACCTAATCTTTGTCTCTGCACACTCAGCTCAGGATCCAGTATACAGTAGGCATTCAATACATGCCAAATAGATCAAGGAATAAGTGATGTATGACCCTCATACTAAAGTGAGGCTGCTAGGTTCTGAGGGATGAGGATGAAAGTAGCAGGGAGGTAAGATGGGGAGAATGAAACAGCCAAGAGGAGGAAAAGAAAGAGGGGCAGGAATCCACCCATCTCCTTCTGCTGCTAGAAGGCCACCTTTCCTCAGTTCCAAAAGCCCCCACCACCATCACAGAAAAAGCAGGCAGTGGGACCGCCCCTTTAACGGTTCATACACAACCCCCAGCTGAAAGTTCCACAACTACTTTACATTTAAATATGGCCTGGATGTTCATTCCAATCTAATTTCACTCAGGTACACAATGTAATTTTTCCTGGTCCGATCTTTGGGAATAGGCTGGCATTTTCTCAACAACAATGTCCTTTGATATAGAACCTTCTAGTACCATGGTCTGATAAAAAAGGATTTAACATTCCCTGTGTTCCAGAGTGTCAGGCTCTATCGCACATTCAAGGACAAAAGCACTTTTTGTCCATAGCACCTACAGAGCCACCAGGGCACTGTAGAGTTGTGGATGTCGACAATTCCTTGTCAATTCCCGTATACCCTGAGCGGTGCCGCATTATGCAACATGCCTGTAAGCTGCCTTCTATGCCACAAATTGAGGTAAGACCACGACAGTATTTTGAAAGTAGTCAACTGATGTGATTTCCATTCCTCCTCCCCGTAAAATATGTCCCGTGGCAACCATTTCACTCTTCCAATTGGGAGGGGGTTGGGGAAGAGGCAGATAAGCAAAGGAAACTGCTCCAAACAACAGGAAGGGGAATGAGAATGCCTATCCCTTCCACCCCAAAGGAATTGGCAGGACACCAGGAAAAGCAATAGGAAAGCAGGTGGTGAAAAATGCATGTGTGGGCCGGGTGCGGTGGCTCAAGCCCATAATCCCAGCACTTTGGGAGGCCCAGACGGGCGGATCACGAGGTCAGGAGATTGAGACCATCCTGGCTAACACAGTGAAACCCCGTCTCTACTAAAAAAATACAAAAAAACTAGCCGGGCGAGGTGGCAGGCGCCTGTAGCCCCAGCTACTCGGGAGGCTGAGGCAGGAGAATGGCGTGAACCTGGGAGGCGGAGCTTGCAGTGAGCTGAGATCCGGCCACTGCACTCCAGCCTGGGCAACAGAGCGAGACTCCGTCTCAAAAAAAAAAAGAAAGAAAGAAAGAAAAATGCAAGTGTGGACCACCATTCTCCAGGCTGGAGTCCCGGAAGTGGAGAGGTATGTGAAATCAGTTAAAGGGGAAAACCCAAGCTGAGAAACGTCTTCCTTCTCATGAGGCACTCAGAATCAGCAAAGACTCTATCAAAGAATGACTCCCTTCACCCCATACCAGCCAGGGGTGCCCACAACAGAGTTAAACTGGAGAACAGGCAGAGGTCTTAAGACCCCGAGTTTAGCTTTCCACATCTCCTTCAGCTCCTACATCACAAGGAAAGTATCTGTTGGTTGCTGGGTATCCTGTGGAAGGACCCAGAAGTAGCTGATGAGCTGGGGGTGGGTGGGAGTTGGGTGCACAGCAGGGATTCAGTGAACCCGAGAGCCACAGACTGCAGGGGAGACATGGTGGACCAGGAATCATAACAATCAGGGTCCAGGAAGACACTTGGGCTTGGAGGGGCTGAGTCAGCTGGGAGGTCGGCATGACCAGGCTGAGAGAGAAGAGACCATCATCTTGGAACTGTCAACTTCAGCACCAGTGACAGCAAGGCACCTAGCAACCAGGCAGATACAAGATGACACCACGACCGCAAGAGGGTCCCCAGTGCACAGGCCACTATCTCTTCCCCAAGAGCTGAGATCCCTCCACCACCCATCAAGGACCTCTCTTGGAGAAGAGCAGAGGCAGAGGAAAAATCTAAAAGAATAAAGTTTCACCCTGAAGAAACCTTTGCATAAGAAGTGACTTAAATTATTGAATCAGACCAAATTTCATTTTTCCTTGATACTCAGCAGAGTGGAGGCTGCCAAGGAAGAGTAGACTGGACAAGAAACATTTAAAAATACACTTTAGTTGCACATGAGCGCATAGTGTGTACATGTGCAATCCAACTTCGTGACCTTTCGTACTTTATATGAAAAATGAGTATTGCAACCGGGCGTGGTGGCTCACGCCTGTAATCCCAGCACTTTGGGAGGCTGAGGCAGGTGGATCACTTGAGGTCAGGAGTTCGAGAACAGCCTGACCAACATGGTGAAACCCCTCTCTACTTAAAAAAGAAAATTAGCCAGGTATGGTGACACACACCTGTAATTCCAGTTACTTGGGAGGCTGAGGCAGGAGAATCGCTTGAATCTGGGAGGTGGAGGTTGCAATGAGCCGAGATTGTGCCATTGCACTCCAGGCTGGGCAACAAGAGTGAAACTCCATCTCAAAAAAAAAAAAGAAAGAAAGAAAGAAAGAAAAAGAGAAATAACGATTGCAAGCCACCTCATCATGTCACTGCTTGATGCTTACTGCCACCAGGGGAAACGGTGGCTGAGAAAGGGTAGGTCTTCGGTGAGCTGCAGGTCTCTTCCCAGGACCATGGTGGAAAGGATTTACCCCCCAGCCTTAAGTTCCTGGAGCTGCTATTTCAACCTGCTAACTCAGACAGGTAGACCACGCATGGCCAGGAGCTGCAGGCTTGATCGGTTTTTTTTGCTAGGAGTACAGTCTCCATCCTATGCCCCATACCTATCCCCACATCTGTCCCCTCTGACTCCACCACAGTTCTCCTCTTGGGATGCAGTCAGATGGCGACCATAAGTATGTGTGCATGTGCGTGTGTATATGCAAGACAGTGACAGCCAAGGCTCCATGCTACTAGTAATAGCGTCAATTAAAACAACAACAACAAACTTGCCTCTAATTTTATTCCAGGGACCTAACACTTCCATACACAGAGGTTCCAGGATAGGGGCTGCCCACCCACCAGCCGTAGGTTCCAGGATAGAGGCTGCCCACCCACCAGCCGTAGGTTCCAGGATAGGGGCTGCCCACCCACCAGCCATAGGTTCCAGGATAGAGGCTGCCCACCCACCAGCCATAGTCAGGGTAGATACCTGACTTCGTTTCTCTAAAATGCAGAGGGAGCTCTCCCCTCCCCACCCACTGCCACCTCCCATGCCCCAGCTCTTATGACCCACGGAAGGCATCGCCTGACCAAATCAGAATTACCTCTTTTCTAACACTTATTTTTTTTAATTCTCTGCAAATGGAACCCCTACTTCACGATTTGTGAATCCACTGTTCAACTCCTGCACAAGTTTTTCAGCAACACATTACGTACAAAATAAAAGACTGTCTGATTTCTTTTTTCCCCATTTTGTTATTTGGATTTCTTTCTTTGTTTTTGCAGAATTTTTCCAGAATAGGTGTCAATTTACTTTGTAAACATTGTGCTTAATTGATTGCAAGACTGCAGAATAACTGGCACGAAGTGAAGTTATTTTAGACAAGAACAAACAATTTGAATATGGCAGTTAGTGGGGAACAGAGAACAAAGACTGGAGTTTTATTTAAAGAACAAGTCAATCACGCCAATAGAAAGACAATGCATAGACGCCTTCCGTGTGCGGAGCTGAAAAGCCCCAAGTTGCTCTGTTTTAAAACGTGTGAAGATATTCAGCCCAAAAGGCCTGGTTTTGAATATCGATAAAAGAAATTCAGGAAGAACTACTGTGGTTCACAAAGAAACAAGGCCTTTGCCACGGAGGAAACGGATTGTGTCCTGTGAAACCCAGTAGTCAAAGATGACAGGGTCTGGTCTTATAGCAGTGTAGAGAATCAAGAAATTGACATGGAAGTTTTATGCAAACCAACTTAACACATATTCCATCAAATATGTTAAATGCATCAGACAAGGAACAGGAAATACTGAAAACTCAAGACAACAGCTCTACAAAGACAGCTCTCCTCATATAATCTACCTTCAATCCCCACTTCTCACAGCAAGATACCCTGTATTTTTTCATCTGTGGGTTTACTTAGAATGAGATTCCAAGTCAGTGGTCAGCAAACATTTTCTGTAAAGAGCCAGACAGTAAATATTTTAGGCTTTGTGGGCCACTAGGTCTCCATCGCAGCTATTCAACTCCACCTCTGTCCTGTGACAACAGCCACAGACAGTTTGTAAACAAAGGGGCGTGGCAGTGTTTCAATAAAACTTTATGGACAATGAAATCTGGATTTTGTGTAATCTTCGCATGTCACAAAATATTATTTCGATTCTTTTTTCAATTATTTAAAAACATAGAAATCTTTCTTAGCTGCCAGGCCATAGAAAATTAGGCAGCGGGCTGTGGATTGCCCCCTCTTCCTGTATAACCCAGAAACCCTTCAGTGACCACGGTGAAATATTACCTGGTGCAGTTCTAAGCCACTATACTTTCAAACAAGTGTTTCTGAAGAACAGATGCCTACAAAGTATACAGAAACGGGAGTGGCAACCACATGAAATAATAGTAAGGTAAGAAAAAAATGAACAAACCATAAAAAGAAAAGAGGTACAAAATGCAGTGAAATGTATGGGCCCAGGTCCCAGATATGATGAAGTGATGTGTCCAGGGGGGCATTGAACAGGACAGCTGTTTTGCTACTGGTACTCGGACTTGGTTGAAGGTAGGGTCTGACGAAAGTGCCAAATAAGAAAGCATGACCCTGTTCTTGTGAATGGAAGATGAGAAAGGGAGACAAGGAGATCGTGAAAATAATGAAGACATCGAAGACTAATACTATGGAGATTCCCTATGTGACAGGAATTATTCTAAATGCTAAATATACATCACTTAATCCTTACAATAGCCTTCTAGGCTTTATTATTAGTCCCATTTTATAGATGAGAAAACTAAGACCCTGAGATGGTAAATAACATGCTCAAGGGAGGGATGGGGGGACGGGAAGATGGGTAGAGGGATGGAAGGATGGACAGAATGACAGACAGGAAGGTGACAGATATGATTGATTGGCAGATGATAGAGATCAGATAAGTTGGGCAGACATGTAGATGATAGGTAGATGGATAGGTAAATGACAGTAGATGACAGAGACAGATAATACAGAGATTAGTAGACAGATGATAGGTAGATCAATGGGTAGACAGATGGCAGACAGATAGATGGGACTGATAGATGGATAGGTAGGTAGGTAGGTAGGTACGTGGATGGTAGGTAGATGATGAATAGATGATAGCATTCCAACTCTAAAAATGGGGCACTCAGCCCCACACTCTGCTGCTCTCATGGGCAATTGGCAATTAATAAAAGGCTGCTGGAATACAAAATGAGAACTAAAGAAGGAAGAGGTGGTTAGGGTTAGCAGCCATGCACTGATACTCTCTATTCTTCCAGGAGGTTAGTTTGAGTGGAGGTTTCCTGAAGGAAGTGAGTTTGAAGTCATTTTGAAGTAAATGAAGGAACTAAATATTGAAACACGCACGTGACCACAGGAAGTGCGTTCGTGGAGGACCTGGAACCGGGAAAAACAAAGATTCAGAGGGGATTTGAGAGTGTGAAGATGATTTGAAGAGCCAGACGTTTTTTCCCTCAGATCTAACATAGGAGCAGATTTTCAAAAACACAGGTTCTACAAACTGCCTGTCTTTGATATCCAGGAGCAGCTTGTCGGGAATGCAAAGCAGCTACTACAAGAAGCACCTTCCTTCCTGGGTGGTGAGGCCGGCCCCCTGCACTTAGGGAGTGGATTTTAAATATAAAGAGATTAGTGTCCAGTTATCCAGGTGGCCACTGGAATGACAGTAATTCACACCGAACCACATAAGGAGGAAACAGCATCCATCACCCACATTTTTTAGAAAAAAAAAAAAAAATCAGCTTTAGAGAACCAGATAACTAGCCCTCAATCAATTCTGAGTCAGCAGATCTATTTACTCTTTTCTGATGCTGCGTCACTCGATTGAGTCTTGCTGGCTCCGTCAGGATTTTTCCAACATGCTTTGTCATGGATCAAAACCTTCCAGCAACTGTCCTTTCTCTCTCAAAATAGTGTCTTTTCTCATTCCATGAAGTAAGGCATGTCTTACTCAGATCTGCTCAACTGATTTTGAAAAAGATGCCAAAATTCTTTTTTGTCTTTTTTTTTTTTTTGGAGACAGAGTCTCACTTTGCCGCCCAGGCTGGAGTGCAGTGGCAAAATCTTGGCTCACTGTAGCCTCAAATTCCTGGGCTCAAGGGATCACCCTGCTCAGCCTCCTAAGTAGCTAAACACAGGCATGTGCCACTCTGCCCAGCTACTGTAGAGACAGAGTCTCACCATGTAGCCCAGGCTGGTCTCTAACTTCTGGACTCAAGCAGTTTTCTTGCATAGGCTTCCTAAAGTGCTGGGATTACAGGCACGAGCCACCGTGCCTGGCCTGCAAAAGCTCTTTACTTTGAAAGTACGTTGAAATTGTTCTGTACTTGGCAGTGGTGGTTCCATAGCTGTGTATCTCCATCAACATTCATGGATCTATACACCAAAGAGTGAATCTGACTGTATGCAAGTGATATTTCAATTTAAGTAAGAGTCAAGGGAAAACAAAAGAAATACTGAAATTTCTGTCTGGACATGGAAGGCTTAAAAAACAGGAATGTCTGTCATCTCTGAGTATCTGCCTGAGTTTTGGAGGGAAAACATGAATGAGCCAATTAAAGAGCTCATTTCTGGGTGACTGACAAATCACATTTGAGTTACTAAACTAGTTCTGGTTTGGGGATTGGTGAGTTTCACTGTATCAAGCTGTGACTCTGTTTAACCCAAGTATTCCCTCGAGGCCCTTCTTGGCTGTCTCTCTTCAAGCTGAAATTGAGAGGCTTTGCGAGTGGCCCTATAAACACGCTAATGAATGAATGGACAACTAATTACCTTGTAAATATGCATGAATAAGCACAGGCCTCAGATGCCTCTGCAATAAGCCAAATGTCTGGGCGCCCCCTTGCTACTTACTTGTGCATGAGAAAACGTGTGACATTCCTACAGTGGAAGCTCAGGCCTCTCATTCTCAGAGGCAAATCTTTAAACGTGGGGGGAAAAGGTTCTGGTATAGGACACTTTAAAAGACACAGTAATAAAAATAACAGACAAATGTAGCCATGAAGGATAACCCATCACACAAGTTCCTACACTCCTATAAAAGAGTAAACTAACCTCTTGATTAAATTTTTCCAGTGAAGAGGCCCCCTTTCTTTCATTTTAAACTTGTTTTTACATAGTTTTTTTTTTCTCCTTTGTGTATACATTGTAGGTTACAATGATTCCCCTTGGTGCTCAAAGATTGTAGGGCTTTAAATGTCCTTAAGGGGCCAGGCACGGTGGCTCATGCCTGTAATCCCAGCACTTTGGGAGGCTGAGGCAGGAGGATCACCTGAGGTCAGGAGTTTGAGACCAGCCTGACCAACACGGTGAAACCCCATCTGTACTAAAAATACAAAATTAGCCAGGCATGGTGGTGCATGTCTGCAATCCCAGCTACTCAGGAGACTGAGGCAGGAATGTCACTTGAACCCAGGAGGCAGAGATTGCAGTGAACTGAGATTGCGCCATTGCACTCCAGCCTGGGCAACAAGAGCGCAACTTTGGCTCAAAAAAAAAAAAAAAAAAAAACCTTAAATATGACAGTGCTTCCTGTCCTAGGAACATGAGCATCAAACTGCAAAAGCCAGTGTCAAGGGGGGATTTGGCTGGTCCCTGGAAAATGCATTCCCCTCAGAGGCTTGGTGGAGAACGGCACCCTTGGCAGGCATTTGTAGACTCATCCTGGGCCAGAGAGAATCATCCAAGCTAGTGTGTTGAATCTGTTTGTAGTATAATTGGAGTCAATTATAATAACTAGAGTGACATCCCACATCCATCCTTTGGTGACTGGGCCAACTTCAGCAAGTTATTTAGCCTCCTGGGTCCTCAGTTTACTCATCTGTCTTACGGGACTAATAAAAGTTACCTTGTAGAGTTGTTAGGAAGATTAAATTTGACAATGTATAGGAAGTGCCCAGTTCAGTGTCTAGCATATAATAAGTATTTGATAAGTAATATTTTTCATTATTATTATTATTTTGAGATGGAGTCTCCCTCTATTGCCCAGGATGGAGTGCGGTGGCACAATCTCAGCTCACTGCAACCTTTGCCTCCTGGGTTCAGGTGATTCTCCTGCCTCAGTCTCCTGAGTAGCTGGGACTGCAGGCATGTGCCACCACGCCTGGCCAGGTTTTTTGTTTGTTTGTTTGTTTTTGTTTTTGTTTTTGTTTTGTATTTTTAGTAGACACCGAGTTTCACCATATTGGCCAGACTGGTCTCAAACTCCTGACCTCGTGATGTGCCCATTTCGGCCTCCCAAAGTGGTGGGATTACAGGCATGAGCCACCGCGCCTGGCCAATATTTATTATTAGTAGTAGTATTAATAAGGCCCACTGGAAGAGTAAACTAATTTTGTTTCTATAGAGTTTACACCCAGTCTAGTCTAGACATGGGCTAATTTCAGTGGGGGCAACATTTCCTTAAATATCAATTGGAGCTGGTCGTAGTCTCAGAACTGAGACAAGGACCAGCAGACGCTAGACTCCCTTAGGAGCACTTAGGAGCTTCCTAGACTCCCTTAGGAACACTCAGGAGCTTCCTATTTCCAGTCTTATTTTTTCCATTGGTCTATGCTCAGGCCTGAACCCAGGCAATAAGCCGTTATGAAACTAGGGCAATGTTACTTGATCTCTAATAGATAAAAGCAAGAGCTGGTGAATCCTTCAGAGCAGTGCTTCCCACAGCCTGGCCCACAGAACAGGCACCATGCAAGATACCCCTCAAATGCAACAGTCCAAAGTCAAGTAGGTTTAAGAAACACTCAGGGCCACACAGTCCGATGGATTTCTTTACTGCAGAATATTTCAGTGCTGGAATTCATTGTGAAGTTCATATTAATTCAATGCCCATGAACATTATATACATTAGGAATTTTTTTTAAATCATAGGTTCATGGATATGTTAGATACCATCTAATCGAATCACCTCCTCAATGCATTCATTCTGTGATAACATCCTGATAAACAATTACCTATTTCCCTGTTGGGGATGGAACTCAGTACATCGCCACCAAGTAGATTCCATGTGTAATGGTGCTAAAATTATAGGAAAGTTCTTTCTTATGTTGAAACAGCTTCTGTCTCTTCTGAAGTTTTTACTCATATGTACTTTTTGTCATATGTATTTTGTCCTTTTGGTGCCACCCAGCATGCAACTCCAAGCCACATTCCTTCCAGGACTTGAAATTCCCAAGTGTTTTCTTTTGAGGCTAAATATTTTCTTCAACTGTTCAGTTCATTGCTATTTCTAATTTCCACACACAGCATTGTTCTTGTTAACGACTATTGGATGTACTGTAGTTTCATCCATGTCCTTTCAAATGTTCTTAGATGTAAACTGAACTCATCAGTGCATAGTATGGAAAGGCGATCACCTCCCTTGCTTTGGATGGTATACATCTGTAAACATGGTCAAAGGTTACAGTCGCTCCTTAGGCAGCCCCATGGTGTGTGACGTCAATTCACATCCTGATGTTGCTTTTTATACGAACTTCTGTTGTGAAGCCACATCTCACAAAACCTGTAGTCATGCAGTTGAACTTTGAATGTAAATACTGAGATTTGAATTACCTTTATTGCACTTCACTTCACCTGAACTCAACCTTCTCCCCTGTCATGATTTTTCTTCAGAATACTGGCTCTGATAGCCAATGTGTTAGTTCTCTCCCACTTTGCATACTGGAAAGTATGATATCTGTTTTTTCATGTAAGTTATCGATTTATAATTTTAAAAAAGAATAACAGGGCCTGATTTAAAATTTTAAAAAGATAAGAGGGCCTCCAGGTTGGGAATGATTATGAATAAGGATAATTCTCTCAAGTTACCAAAAGTTGTTGATCATGGTTATTCAACAAACTATATTCCACTAGCCAGTCTACATTTCCTTATCAAGTCTTCGAAGATATATAAGTGAGTTTGTCAACATCCTGGATTTGCTAAAATCCGAGCTGTTGCCTTAATCCACTGATAAAGCATTTATTTATTTATTTTTGAGACAGAGTCTCACTCTGTCGCCCAGGCTGGAGTGCAATGGTGTGATATCGGCTCACTGCAACCTCCACCTCCCAGGTTCAAGCGATTCTCCTGCCTCAGCCTCCCAAGTAGCTGGGATTACAGGCACCTGCCACCATGCCTGGCTAATTTTTGTATTTTCAGTAGAGGTAGGGTTTCACCATGTTGGTCAGGTTCATCTCGAACTCCTAACCTCAGGTAATCTACCCACCTCAGCCTCCCAAAGTTTTGGGTTTATAGGCATGAGCCACCGCGCCTGGCCAGCATTTATTTTTAAAACGAAGGAAAGGTGGGGAATGAGTAATTTGCCAAGATTTACTTTTTAGTAAACCATGTTGGCTCCTAGAAACCATGGCTTCCTTTGATGAGGATTTACCATCCTGGTGATAAATAACAAAAGAGGTAGAGCAACACACTTTAGACCGTGGGTTTTGAAGTCAAATAACATCTCCATTAGTTACTAACCCACATGCTGTTGAGCAGGTTGGTTAAGCCTTAGTTTCCTCAACTATAAAAGATTTCTAAAGTAAAAGAGATAATATATGTAAACTGCTTACAGAGTGCTGGGGACAGAGAAAATGCTTAATACAATGGTCATTATTTTTAAAGTTAGGCTTGCTGGATTTTGGTGGGAAATCAAGATGGCTTCCTTCTGAAAACTGCATCTGTCTCATGTCTGATTTCACAGAAACAACTTTGAGATGGGGTTCTTGAGCACACGAGTTACTGAACGAGAACTCTCAGGGAAAAGGGAGTGAGAGCTGCAGGTTGGGGTGGAGAAAGGAGTTAGAATGTGGTTTCAGGTGAAGTCTCCTTTCATTCCCTTCCCAGGGGGAGCTCTGGGGCATAAATTGCCTGTCCTGTTTCGGTCCTGGCTTGAGAAAAGGCTTACATGGACCCTGCCCCAACCCACGCAAGTCAGTTATGTCTACTGGACACCCAGGGCCGTGGCTTGAGAGATGGAACTCCCAGCACTTCCTGGCAAAGCTACTCTCTTTGCCCAAAGCCACTTTTATGGGGAAGGCTGCAGAAATGAGCAGCTGCTTCCTCAGGGTGAAGGGCACCTAACCAGTAAAAGGGACCCCAGGGAATGTGACTGTCACATTCTCACCAGCATCTGCCGTGGAGACAAGCCAGTCACTCCATCAAAACCCAGAACCCACCAACAAGGGTGATCTCTGAGGCAAAACACATAAAACTGTATGCCACCTCCATTATCTTATCCTTTCTTATTTTTTTCCCTCCTTCAAAACTTTCCTTTCATTAAAATATATTGTGATTAAGCACAATTACAAGAGACCACAATATCTTCACTTCCAAGTTGTAGTCTGTCTTACTGCTGTCAAAACATGGTTACAAACTATTTTTTTCTGCAAAAACTCAAATGTAAAGTACAGAACTCAATACAGAGGAGGGAAATTAATCGCTACAACACGGTACATAACAATGCCTTCAGCAGGGCCCAGCACATAAGAGAATCAAGAGCCCACATGTTCTACCACAGGTGTGATCACATTTTAGACACTCCCAAAGTGTATTTTGGGACAATTCCACCATAAAGTTATAGGAAGAGGGATCCCAACAACTGTCCTCTCCTGAGGTTATCTTTGTTGAGACAATCGTCATACTATATCCTTGGAAAGCATATGGACTTGAAGCCAAATTTTACTCTGAAAATTAGTAGCTGAGGAACTTTCATTGAGGTTCTAACCTCTTTAAGTCTCTGTTTTCTCATTTGCTAAATGGATAAAACAACTTCAAAAATTACAGGTGGGACATTAAGTAAAGTCACATATAAAAATTGCAGTGTGGTATTTGGTACATGTAAAAATCTTCAAAGGGTAGCACATCTATTTTTAAATTCCTTCAAAAAGTCTTAGAGGGGACTACGAAGCTAAAATTTGAGGAACTACTGAAATCTTACAATAACGAACCATTACTATTGTATCAAAAAGTAGCAACACACATACTAAATTGATATCTCTTGTGTTCAAGTTTGACATCACAGGGCCTTTTTAAAAGAATATTGAGGCACTAGGATCAACAGATTTGTGTGTCTCTTGGTTCCCTCCTCACACCACCGTCTTCCATAATGGTCCCACCATTTGGAACTGCTCGGACAGTTTTGATTGTCACAATGATAGGGGAGGTGGGGCATTAATGACATTTAGTGGGCAAGTCCAGGGATACCAAACATCCAGCATCATCCAAAACCATCTCTTACCATGAAGAACTGCCTCATCTACCTCCTACATGATTGCCCAAGGTTTCATTGGACATTCACAAAGGTAAAAATTGTTCATAATTATTTGAGACTATAACCTAAATACTTTCACATGTAAACAAACGATTTAATGCTCAGGGTGAATATAAATGGATTTTCCAGAAATGCAACTGCCACATAAGTCAAGGGATGACTGCAAGCTGTTGTTTTCCAGACTCTATTGTTCACCATGCCCGAAAATCATGACAAAGCCACTTAATAAAACCAAGTCACCAACACGACATGCCTCCATCAGTCCACATTTGCAAATGACCCATTCATGGCGAGTCTACTCACAGGTGTAGGCATCTGACTTCTCATGTTTTCCAATGTGGTTGTCCTGAGCATTTTCATGTTAAAATGCAGATTTCAATATAAATTGTTTTCCTTTCATTTTGTTTTATATTACAGTTGGGGCATTTTAGGGATTTTTTAAAAATTACATGAATGGGTAGGTTATATTGTCTATGTATGTCTTAGGAGAATAGTAAAGAAGATTTTAACAAAATTTTTGTTATTACAAAGGGGTATCTAAAGGTTTATGAACTGACATGATCTCATCTTTGACAGAGATGAGGACATTGGTCATGATCACCCTCATAACACAATCTCAGGTCCTTCAGCCCTGACTCCTTTTTCAGACTTTTCTCCTAGGAAGACTGAGCCTCCTCACCCAGGCATGAAAGCTTGGCAAGGATGCTCAAGAGTCAAGGTCAAAGTTTCATGTCCATGTGATACTGTTGACTAGGATTAGGTCCTTGCACATTGCAAAGTTTGCTGATGAGACAAAAAAAGCTGGAACTTAACTAAAAAGCTCCGCACAGCAAAGGAAATAACAGAGCAAACAGACAACAGAATGGGGGAAAATATTTGCAAATCATGCCTCTGACACAGGACTAACATCCAGAATCTACAAGGAACTCAAACAACTCAACAAGAAAAATAAACAAACAAAAAAACAAACATGAAAAGCTGAGCAGAAGACCTGAGCAGACATTTCTCAAAATAAGAAACACCAGTGGCCAATAAACACATGAAACAATATTCAATGTCACTAATCATCAGATAAAAGCAAATTAAGACCACAGTGAGAGATCGTCTCACACAGTTAAAATGGTTATTATTAAAAACTTAAAAGCAATAGATGTTGGCATGGGTGGAGAAACAAAGGAACACTTACATGTTGTTGGTGGGAATGTAAATTAGTTCAAACTCTGTGGACAACAGTATAGAGATTTCTCAAAGAACTAAAAATAGAACTACCATTTGACCTAGCAATCCCACTACTGGGTATCTGCCCAAAGAAAAAGAAATCATTGCATTAAAAAGACACTCTGTGTCACTACAGCACCATTCCCATAGCAAAGTCATGAACCTAAGTGTCCATCCACCTTAGTACCCATCAACAGTTGACTGGATGAAGAAAATGTGGTATACACACACCATGGAATACTACAGAACCATAAAAAAGAATAAGATTATGTCCTTTGCAGCAACATGGATGGAACTAGAGGTCATCATCCTAAGCAAACTAACTGAGAAACAGAAAACCAAATATTGCATGTTCTCACTTATAAGTAGGAGCTAAACAATAGGTACAAGGAGCATAAAGATGGAAATAATAGACACGAGAACTCCAAAAGGGAGAAGGGAGGGAGACAAGGACTGAAAAATAACCATCCAGGTACAATGTTGACTATTTGGGTAATGAGTACACTAGATGCCCAGTCCCCACCAGTATGCAATATGCACATGTATCAAAAAAGCACACGTACCCCCTGAATCTAAAATAAATTTTTCAAAAAGAGTGAAAACGTTTCCCAAAGTCTCTGAAGATCTTCTAATGTCACAAGTAATCCTATTGTTGTAAGTGACAATAGGGTCTCCTACTACCGCTTGGTCATTCATCTCAATTCTCTACCTCCATCAAGATCACCACAGAAGAGTTTCTGTCTTTGATACTGAAGATTAGACTCTTGCAGGGCCTTTCAGCTAAGCACAAACAAAGCATACAACCCAATTTATTTTGCTTGCAAGTAGAGTCGAAGTAGATATCTGAGTATATAAGTAGATATTTTCCTTTATCTCCATTGACAAACCACAAACACAGGTGGTGTCAGGGCAAACCTACTTAAACTTGTTGGAATGTTTAGTGTTTCAGGTTCTCTTTGGTTCAGAAAGTTAAAGAGCATTATAAACAGTACACATTGGCTGGGCACAGTGGCTCATGTCTGTAATCCCACAAGTATGGGAAGCAGAGGCGGGTGGATCACCTGAGGTCAGGAGTTCAAGACAAGCTTGGCCAACATGGTGACACTTCGTCTCTACTAAAAAATACAAAAATTAGCTGGGCGTGGTAGCAGGCACCTGTAGTCCCAGCTACTTGCGAGGCTGAGAAAGGAGAATTGCTTGAACCTGGGAGGCAGTTGCAATGAGCTGAGATTGTGCCACTGCACTCCAGCCTAGGCAACAGCAACACTGTGTCTCATAAGAAGAAAAGAAAAGTATGTATCTGTATTTATTTTAGATGGAAAATAAGATGGCTACAAGAATGAATATATAGAATTAGACTGAATTGACTTTTTCTTCTGTGAATTTTGGTATTTTCTCTGGTTAAATAGAAAAAAACATGGCAAAATACTAAGTCTGCTGGAAATGACGAGATAAAAGAAACTTATCTGCCACCTTTCACAAAAAAAAAAAAAAGAACTAATTTTTATATTTCTAGAAGGCAACCTAAGACCTTTGGTTCTCTGTCTAGGACATGAAACACTTACCATGTTGCACTTGCATCTGGCTTTTTCAACTAGGTTGAGCACAGAGAAAGAACCACAAGGATGCTACAATTAAAGGGAGCGTGCCTGAACAAAAACTCAAGGGGACGTGTATGTTGTTATTACATACACCAGAATGCAAAGGCCCTTGAGGTTGAATAAGAACTCTAAATCTCCTAGTTTCTACAATCCCCAAACCAATATTTTTCCAGAGGAGGCACTGGTGTTTCTAATCCAGCGTGGAGCAAAATAAAAAACAATAAGGACCTTACATTTTTCTGAGAAATTAACATGAACAGAAGGAAAAACAGCAATTGCCTCCACTGAAATAACAACTCCTCCTTGCCTGCAGCCATTTGAATCAGAGATTGTTTGCATTAATAAGGTGTTAGCCTTTTTTTTTTTTTTTTAATTGTCAAATGCCATTTGTTCAATGTCCCACATTTGCCCGTGAAATTCAGGGCAATGAAGCTGACAAAATGTAATTTACTTGCATTGAAATGGCCCAGATCCACAATTTACTCTCCCAGCCTCTCAAGCTGGATTTCACATTCAGTGGCCTTCCTGAACTCTCAGAGAGGAAGTCAACTTCCCTGTGCCACAAACAGCAAGGCTGTAGCAGGCGGGCAGCCCCAGGAGCAGTTGTCCAGGCCTCTAGTAACACTGGGGTTTTTCCAGAGGAGGAGGAGGAATGTTCCCATAAATGTCAAACAAGTGCCAAAGCTCTTCCTAAGAATTAGTTCACCTTTACTGCATGTACCTTATAATTAATGCAACTTTATAGACAAGACAAGAGTGAAAAACACAGATTGAGTCATCTCTGGAAAACGTAACAAGCTCAGAAAGCATTTACTAGAACATAGGACTTAAAGAACACAACTAAACTTCCCATATAGGCCACATGTAGAAAACGTTTCATCATCATGGAGAATTTTTGAAATGGAAGACAGAAAAAATAAGTCAGGGACCATTCAGTAAAGGCATCCCAAAGTGTGGATATTTGGGGCAAGGTTTTTCATACAGATAACACAGTATTGTGCTAAAAACTGTCTTACGAGATCTATGTTCAATGTTGTCTATCGTGGCATTATTTATAATACCCCGAAATCCAGAAGAAAATCAATGCCCAGTAAACAGGGAATTGGTTAAATAAATTATGGTGCATCCATGCTGTGGAGCCACTAAAAAAATCAGGTCATAAACATGTACTTAGTACCATGGAAAAATGCTTCCAATACAACCTCACATTTTAAAAGCGGTTTACAAAGACTTATGTACATTTTGATCTTAATTGTATAACCTACACAAAAGCTTATATATGCATGGGGAGGAGAGGGAAGGATACATACTCTTTAATGTTGGCAGTGACTACGTGTAGGTGGTGGGATTACACCTTATTTTTTATTTTGTGTGCTATTCCATAGCTTTAAAAAAATGTTTTACACTAAACATGTCTCACCTTAATAAGAAGAAAAAATAAACAATAAAAGTTTTAAATTGCCTCATTTCTGAAAAACAAGGTTGGATGCAGGAGCAGTTCTATGGTATTCAAACTTAATTCCTTTAAATAACATCTACTCCCCGCAACCCCTACCCCGTGGTAAGGGGGAAGAAAATTCTTTCTTAGAGGATTTGAATCAAGGATGAGATTAATGGATATCCTCTGCTCCAAAAGAAAAATACGTATTTGCCTGTATTTCACATTCATATTTAAAACATATTTTCTCTACCAAAATAAGCCAGCATCTGATTTTTAATGGATTTGGAGAAATCCATTTCCAAATGCCTGTAGCATCTGTGAGTACTTCATTTAACAATTAGCAGGATCTTTCTTTTTAGATGGTATTAGAACTGATTTGCAGGGTTATACCATAATCAGGAATGTTCCCACCCTTTGGAAAGCTCTAATCTTATCTTGACCAGCCTGCCCTCTGCCCCTACGGAACAAAAACAACGATGTCTGCAATAAGAGACTAAATGTATAGATCTCAAAGAAAACTACGACAAACCCAGAAACTCTATAAGGCATACAGAAAAAACGTTTTCACTCCCCACTGTTGTTTGAACAGAGGTGAGTATAGCTGTGATCAACTGATCAGGAATGAATGCCCAACTTGAAATGAACTCAAGCCCAGGGTGCTTCAGCGGTGACCAATCAGAGAGCCGCACAGACAACCAGTGTGCGGAGGTAATTCCTTCAGCAGAAGACAGACAACTCAGCAAGGGCCTTTCCTACCAATTAAAGGTAGTCAATATTGATTATCTGAGGGATTTCCATGCTCAAGAAGCAAATTAGAAACTCAATACCTGAACTATTCCTAAATGCAGTTATCAACTTCAGAGTTTTATCTCATAAAACCAATTCAGCTTAGAGTTTAATTCTATTAAATTAGGGCTTAGAAATAAGATTTGCTCTAGAATGAATGCATCATTAGTTTTAAAATGCAATATACTGAAACCCAAAATGTGCTGTATTACAGTTTGGAGAATAAATGAGTAAAGATGGCATCTAAACGCACTTTTCCCTAAGTATGTTTATCAGTTGAAAAAGTGATTGTTTATAAAGATGCCAAGTCCTTTGGTAGGAGGGACACATCCCCTCTTTTTAGCATAAAGTAACCCCACTTGTTCCAATAAAAGGCTACAGTTTCCCCTTTGTTCTTAGACCTCCTTATTACACCACTGAGAAATATAAAAGCAGGGAGGAGAGGAAAAGTTACATTTCCCTTGGTATGTTCTACACTGAAGTCTCGTGAAACTTGGGATATGTGTTCCTCCAAAGTAAACGAGGGTAAACTCCAAGAGGAACTGCCCAGTACTGTGTAAGTCATAGCATGCTGCACTTGTGCTAGGGTTTTTGTTCTGCCCCTTTTCAATAAGACAGAGAGCCGGGGAAGATTCTCCTTCTATGTGATGTCAGGAACAGGGTCCTCTGGCTGGTAGAGGCTGATCCTCATTTTTAACATCTTGCAGAAATCAAAAATATGTCCCTGGGCCAGGCACGACAGCTCATGCCTATAATCCCAGCACTTTGGGAGACCGAGGTGGATGGATCGGTTGAGGTCAGGAGTTTGAGACCAGCCTGGCCAACATGGTGAAACCACATCTCTACTGAAAATACAAAACTTAGCGGAGCTGGTGGTGCATGCCTGTAGTCCCAACTACTCGGGAGGCTGAGGCAGGAGAATTGCTTGAACTTGGGAGATAGAGGTTGCGGTGAGTTGACATCAGGCCACTGTACTCCAGCCTGGGCAACAGAACAAGACTCCGTCTCAAACAAAAAAAAAAAGAAGTCCCTAATGAAATCTAGCAAAGAAGCTTTTCCTGCACTGCAACGCCTGCTTCCCCCATGCACATGAGGGTTGGGGCATCCGATACAAGAAAAGCTCAGTAGGTACGAATCTAGTAAACAGTAATATTACAAGACTGAGAATCATAAATACAATAGAAACAGTTTCAGACCATGTCAAAGAACCCCTGGGAAGACCTGAATATTGAAAGATGCGCCATTCTAGGGAGAACAGCTGCTGATCTCGATACAGTCTTAGATGCTCTGATGACAAGAAGCGATTTCCATCCATAACAATGGCCCGAGCTGAGTTCTTTAGCACTGAAACTACATTTGCCATTTTGAAAGGAAATGATTACGTTTCCATGAATTGCACTGTGTCACACTATATTTTAGGGCCTTGCATAGCATTATTATGCCTTCATGAAATATTGCCACACATTGTCTCATCCACTGTAAAAGAAAGCCAGTGTTCACAGTGTCTTGTAAATAGATGACATATGGGTTAATCTAGCATTTGCATTTGGGAGGAATAATTCAACATTAAACTCTTCCATATATAAAAACACAAAGCTAACACAAAAGATGTCCAGGGAGCTTCAGCAAATGGAAGGTGATCACAGCGCGGTCTGGTTTTAATACAGGGTTTTCAGGTAGATCATATCATGATAATGGGATTCTTAGCACCGTAATAATCCACAACTTTCAGTACATTATGGGACATGTAAGATGTGAAGGAGAGGATCCCGAGATCTGATTGTGACCAGCTTCTCCTGAATGAACTAACCACGTACCATCTTCCATCCCTCCTTTTTAGCTGTCATCTATTTGTCCTTACGTGATTTGTGCAAGCCTAATTTATCTACTGGAAAAACAAAACAAAACAATACCTAAGGGGATACGAGGAGATGGTAAAGCCCCATCTTTTCCCTGGGGAAAAGTAGTGGTACAGCTAAATATGAGGGAACATTTCCAAATTTCAGTCCAACACGGGGAATTAGGACCAAAGTTTCCCTAAGGAAAATTTGCAGGTCCCAGTTGAGGACTGACGTCCTCAGTTGGGTAAATTAAGTTTCTGAAGCATCCCCCAGTTCCTACTTCGTAAAAATGATCAATATAACCATGCACAATGGTAAAAAAAAAAAAAAAAAAAAAAAAAAAATCGCTAAATTTAAATCTTGTTATTGCTATGTTACCCGGCTGGGGAGTCTGAATTAATTTAATTTTGTGAATGAAAGTCTTGATAACGATCCATTTCAAACCTCTAATGTGCTCACTTAGGGAAAGAAGGGGCCCTCCCTTGACTCTCGTCTCTCTCCGCCTATCAGTCACCTGCTACAAGGGAAAGAGATTCAAACGGAAGTCTGTAGATCATTAACTGGGTGCACTTCCTTGAGTAAGTCATTTCGTTTCTCCATCATCCAGTTTCCTTCACTTCTAGAAGGACTGGAGCAGAGGATGTCTAGGTCCAGCCTTGCTCTCGAATTTGGAATTTACAATTCTAACAGCTATTAGCAAGATAATACTTGGGAATTAAAGAGAGAGGCAATAACAAAAAAGCAAAAACGACATCACCACCACCACTACCAAAAACCAAAAAAGGAGAAACATGTTCTCTTTTAGCAAAGAGAAAGGGAAGAAGTTGACCAAAATCAAAGACAAGACTGCTTCATATATTAATAAAGCCTAAATATAAAATTCATACAATGTCAGCAAGATGTACCTGGGTTCAGTCTTTTTATAACGTAGCACAGTACTGTTTATTTAGGAATGAAGATAACATCCGACGAAGTAAAAGCATCCCACTGTCTGTCTTTTTCATGCAGCAGGGGCGGCCTGTAGACAAACACCAAGAGACAGGCACAGCTAATTTAAAAAATAAAATGCAAACTCCTGTGGCCCAGTTCAAATTGAGCCTGACAGTGAAGGTCACAGCAACTTTTCACTTTTGTTTAACGATACTGCCTTGGTCATTGCCGGATGTGAACAAAGACACAATAGCAAAGAAGAACCATTCTGAAGCGAGACCATCCTAACGTGCTCCTCCTCCACCTCCAAAAGCTTTCTTTTCTAGTTAAGAAAAAACATTGATAAATTACCAAATTCCTAACAGTTTGAAAAATGACAAATATAATGTTCCCCCAAGTACGTCGCAAGCAAAAGTAACCAAAACGTCCCAAGCGCGACGGAATCACTGGTGTTTTGAAGGTTCTCTGTGCTTCATAATTTCTTGCAACTTTTCAAACTCTTTCATTTTGTTTTCTGCTTTCCTTGTTTTTCATTCTTTTTTTTTTTTTTTTTTTTTTTTTGACAATTTTTCTAGTCCCACCAATCACGAGGAGTGGTAAAGCACTTGAGTTTTAAAAAATTGTTCAAACCAGTTGTAAGATTCATTGTCTGCAAAGAAAATGACTTTGGTCTCCAACATGTGTTTTCAATACAAATGCATCGCATAAAAAGTAAAAAAGACCTCTTGTCTACTATGGCAATTCTCGTGGAGCCATTTTGGTCTTTATAGAAAGATCTCACTTATATCTTGGTAGAAAGGAAAACGTGAAACAAAGCAGACACTTCACCTTCCTCCAGCCTGTTTTATATTTCTCCCATGCTGTCTCCCAAAGACGCTCGCACTTGATAAAAGTTCAAGCCTTCTCAGTGCAGAACTCTGCTTGTCATTCCTTTGGAAGTGATTAAAGACATTAGCACAGCTTCACCATAAAAGCCTCAACAACAAGTGTCAGGGGCCCTTCCCCCCCACCCCTACTCACCGCTTTCTCCACCTTGCACCTTCCCAGCAAAAGTTCTATATGGGGAGGGGAGGTAATATTATCTTAGTTTACTTTGTGTAGGTTCTATAACAGAAATAACACTACTTGTATATTTTTTTGCAAATTTTTTTTTTTTTTTTTTTTTTTTTTTTTTTTTTGAGACAGGGTCAGCCAGACAGGAGCACAGTGTTGCAATCTTGGCTCGCTGCAGCCTTGGCTTTCTAGGCTCAAGCAATTCACCCACCTCAGCCTCCTGAATAGCTGAGACTCCAGGCACGTGCCACCACATCTGACTGATTTTCTTGTATTTTTGTACAGATGGGCTTTTTCCATGTTGCCCAAGCTGGTCTTGAACTCCAGGGCTCAAGCAATCCACCCGCCTCGGTCTCCAAAATGCTGGGATTACAGGCGTGAGCCACCATGCCCAGCATGGTTTTTTGCAAATATTTCTAAAGCATTTCACTCTCAGAATCAAAATTGTCTGCGTAACCACTGAGTTTCTGGGTGATGGTTGCTTCCTGAGACAATCTCTGAAGCCAGAGGAGAACAATGCTCTTTAATACAACCAAAAAAGATGCCAAGGAAATATGGGGAGGTTAGAGTCAGATGACTCTAGATTTTAATCCTAATTCTATTTCTGTGTACAAATTATTTGGTTCTCTGTACCTTCTTCCCTAAGCTTAAAAGAGGAGGCACTAATACCTGCTTACTAGAGTTTAGAGGAAATCATTCATGTGGAAGTAAAATAGTCAAAACGCGCCATTTGTATTTGTCGAGAGGACTTTTGCAGTTGTCACATCTCGAAATCTCTGGAAGCTCCTTTCCACATTTTGAAAGTTATCTAGAGTTAACTACCCACCTTCCCAAGGAAGAATCCAAGTTACATTTCCTAGCTATCCCTGTAATTTAGATTCTTTAGTTTCTTCAGGGAAAGAGATCAAGGGCTGAGCATTCATTTTGTGGGCACAGATCACTAGATGCCACATGGTTCTCAAACCAGTAGCCATGGCACCAGCTTTCTGATCACAGGAAAGGCTGCAGCTCCCATGGCTGGTCTATTCTGGGATATGTTTCTAGGTCTCCGTCCTGGGAGCCCAACTTGGGCTTCTCACTGATTATAGGAGCTACCACATCCTTTAATAAATCCCCTGTGGTTTCAACTACCTAAAGTGAATTCTGTTGTCTGTAACTAAAAACCCCATCACCTACATAATTGAAAGTTCTTGGTTACATGCTTGACAAATAGTAAAAATCTATATATGTTAACTTCTTCTCTGTCACCCCCAATGCTTATAATTCCATCCTCATTAGCCAGACCAGAGAGGTATAGAAAGATGTGACGTGGATGGTTGCTGTGACTCACGCCTATAATCCCAACACTTGAGAGGCTGAGGCAGGAGGATCCTTTGAGCCCAGGAGTTCAAGACCACCCTAGGCAACACACAGTAAGATCCCGTCTCCACAAAAAAATTTTAAAAGTAGCCAGGTATGGTGGCACATTCCTGTTTGTCTCAGCTATTTGGGAGGCTGAGGTGGGAGGATCACTTGAGCCCAGGAGGTAGAGGTTGTAGAGAGCTGTGATCATGCCACTGCACTCCGGCCCGGGTGACAGAGTGAAACCCTATGCAATCAATCAATCAACCAATGTAAAGAAAGTTACCTATACCAAAATCTCAACCCATTAGCCTGACGTGATACCTACACATCACACAACTTTAGAGAAAGTTATCTGCAGAAGACTCATGGTTCATACAACTGTAACAGATTAATTACTAGAAGCATAGCCGGGTATGGTGGCTCGCACTTGTAATCCCAGCACTTTGGGAGGCCGAAGCGGGCAGATCACAAGGTCAGGAGTTTGAGACCAGCCTGGCCAACATAGTGAAACCCCTTCTCTACTAAAAATACAAAAAATTAGCCAGGCGTGGTGGAAGTTGCCTGTAATCCCAGATATTTGAGAGGCTGAGGCAGGAAAATGGCTTGAACCCGGGAGGCGGAGGTTGCAGTGAGCCGAGATTGTGCCACTGCACTCCAGCCTGGGTGACAGAGCAAGACTCTGTCTCAAAAAAAAAAAAAAAAAAAAAAAGAATTAGTAGAAGCAGTCCCTAGAGGAATGGGGTATTGAAAGTGAAGATTTAATAGGTAGGCAGTGGGCAAAAAGAGGAGGATCATAAACAATGGCCCCAGAAGGTAGACTCAGATGGAGGGTGATCCAGGAGGGATCAGGACTGAAGAGTGTGAACAGCAGGATGCCAAAAGGAAACACCCTTTCTTTTGCCTAAGACTGTGAGATGCTTATAGAAACCAAAGCATCCCTGTGTCCAAAGGGAGACAGTCTTCACACAGAGCAGAATACATAGAAGGGCAGTTTTCAATCTCAGAAAAAAATCCGAAAGGCAACAAAAGACATATAGTGATGCCTAAGTTCTGCTGAGCGTCCTCTGAATTCTCAAGTTATTTTACATGGCCTTCTTTCCAACACGGATCATTTTCTATATCATACGATGGTCATGTTGCATATACCTTAGGAGTTCCATTATACCCTAATAATGCATGGAACTTTCCTGCCTTCTTTATGTCTTGCAAAGCGTCTAACCAAGTGTATTGTGTATCGTATTGAGGAAGAGCTCGATAGATGCTCTGCGAAAGAATAAGTGCTGAAATGAAAGATGTTCGAATCCATCTTCTTACAGTCATGATTTTTTACTAGTTACTGAATTCTGCTTAATATGCATACAGTCAAATTTTTCTGATAATGAAATGATCATGCACTTTTCTCCAAGCAATGCAAGTACCCATCACTCCCACCTCTCCTCAAAACTTACGAACAATAATTCCAGCTTCAAGTCACAAACGCAGGGCTTTTTAAGTGATCTCACCTTGTGCATTTGCCTTATCTAAGCTTTCCAAAAAATTTCCTTCTTTGGTGTGTGTTATATACCTGCCTAATAGATTATTGGCATGTTTACAATCCACTGCCAGAACCTGCAGTTCTGACTTCATGAATTTACACATAACTGATCTCAGCAAACACAGCGCAAGGTCTTCTTTCAGCTTCCAAGTCTGATTTCCATAGCCTCCTCCAGAATGGTTTCCCTATTAATGTAGTCAACATTAGTATACTTGCCCTCAGAGCAATCCTTCATTCACTCAAGGAACATTCATTAACCACGTTGTGACAAGCACTATGCTAAATGCCAAAGATACCATGATAAACACAGAGATTAGGGTGGAACAAACATTCACAAAATACTTGGGGAAAATAAAATACGTGGACTGCGCCTGGTGGCTCATGCCTATAATTTCAGCACTTTGGGAGGCTGAGGGAGGAGGATCACTTGTGGCCATAAGTTTGGGACCAGCCTGGCCAACATGGTGAAACCCTGTCTCTACTAAAAATATAAAAATTAGCTGGGCATTGTGGCTGGCGCCTGTAGTCCCAGCTACCTGGGAGGTTGAGGCATGAAAACTGCTTGAACCCAGGAGGTGGAGGTTGCAGTGAGTCAAGATTGTCCCACTGCACTCCAGCCTGGACAACAGAGCAAGACTCTGTCTCAATCAATCAATCAATTCATCAATAATAAAGAAAATAAAATAGGTAGACTTGACATAGCTATTTTAGTCAAGGGGAGGGGAGCAATTAGGCATCCCAATAAAGTAATATTTGCATTGGTGTCATAAACTGGAAATGGCCACATACTCATTGCAGCTCCTCTCATTAAGAGGTGACAACAGTTTCCTTACCCCTTCATTATGGGCTGGCCTCACAGCTTGTTTTGACCAATACAATCCATCAGAGGTAACCCGCTGTGGGTTCTGAGCCTTGTTCTTAAGGAACTTTGCAGCTTCTTCTCTCCTGCTGTTGGAACATCTCTGACATCATGACAACAAGCCCAGGCTAGCTTCTTTACACACAAGAGATGACACGAAAGGTAGGCCTGGGCATCACAGCTCTCACAGCTGAGGTCCCAGAAAAACGAGTCATCACAGTCAACACCAGAGTTGAGCATCTTAGATGAACCCCACCAAAACTGTTGACCCACAGATTTGTGAGCAACTTTATGATTGTTGTTAGGGGATGTTTTCTTATGTGGCAAATGCTAACTGATGCAACTGGGATCTGAAAACAAGTTAAAAAAACGAAAGGCCTGGAATCTATGCAAATAGGCCATGCAGAGACATTAAGTCCCCCAAGAGAGTAACATCAGAGAAACTGGAAGACATGTATGGGAAGGGTTTAGGGCTGGTGTGGGGTGGGCATGAGGCATCTCCCTGAAGCCTGCACACCATGTGTTCATTGAGGAAGCTCTTCATATCCCAGTTTCCTGGAACGGAGACCCCTAACCTCCCAACTCTCTTATATCCTAGATAGTTTCTTGACTCTGTTCACAATTACACAATTGCACCTTGTTTATTTTCTTCCTCCCACTCACTCCCAGTTCTGGGCCACTGGCACCATGTTCCAGGTCCTGATTTGGGGTAAATTTGAATTGTCGTGACTCAGAGAAGCATCCAGTTATCTGTTAAAACATGCTACTGCCAGCCGGGTGTGGTGGCTCACGCCTGTAATCCCAGCACTTTTGGAGGCTGAGGCAGGCAGATCACAAGGTCAGGAGATCGAGACCATCCTGGCTAACACGGTGAAACCCCGTCTCTACCAAAAATACAAAAAAAATTAGCTGGGTATGGTGGAGGGCATTTGTAGTCCCAGCTGCTGGGGAGGCTGAGGCAGGAGAATGGTGTGAACCCGGGAGGTGGAGCTTGCAGTGAGCCGAGATCGCACCACTGCACTCCAGCCTGGGCAACAGAGCAAGACTCAGTCTCAAAAAATAAAAAATAAAACAAATAAACAAATAAAAATAACTGCCCTAGGAATGGCTTTGAGAATCCTGTTCTCAACCTTAAAATGCACTTTTTTTGAGCCTCAATCTCCTGGGCTCAGGCAATCCTCCCACCACAGCCTACCAAGTAGCTGGGACTACAGGCACACACCATTATGCCAGGCTAATTTTTTTTTTTTTTTTTTTTTTTTGAGACAGAGTCTCACCCTGTCACCCAGTCTAGAGTGCAGCGGTGCAATCTCCACTCACTGCAACCTCCATCTCCCAGGTTCAAGCGACTCTCCTGCCTCAGCTTCCCAAGTAGTTGGGATTACAGGTGCACACCACCATGCCCAGCTAATTTTTATATTTTTAGTGGAAATGGGGTTTCACCATGTTGCCCTGGTGGGTCATGAACTCTGCCCACCTTGGCCTTCCAAAGTGCTGGGATTACAGGTATGAGCCACCACTCCCAGAAGAACGCACTTTTCTCCAAACAAGACAAATGCCCATCACTCCCACCTCTCCTCAAAACTCATGAAAAGTCCATCACTTTTCAGAGAGTTTGGGCCTCAAATTATTTTTGTCTTTCTTCCTTCTCTCATTATTTACTCCAGGCACCAAAAAAAAAAAAAGAAGAGAAAAAAAAATGTATTT
This sequence comes from Piliocolobus tephrosceles, assembly GCF_002776525.5. Taxonomy (NCBI): domain Eukaryota; kingdom Metazoa; phylum Chordata; class Mammalia; order Primates; family Cercopithecidae; genus Piliocolobus; species Piliocolobus tephrosceles. The sequence continues at coordinate 55,282,528 of NC_045450.1, read as the reverse complement.
GTCTGTCCGGAATAGATTTGGTTCTTGGCGTTAATTCTTCCGTTAGTAATTATGTTCCAGTTGGGTTTCTCTCAGAAACAGGATTTGATTCAACAGCACGGGCACAGGGAGTTTATTTGGGAGGTAAACACAGGAAGGACAAGTGAAGGAGTAGGAAAATGGCAGAAAATAATGGCCTGGTGAGCTGTTGATAGCTACGGGCATCTAGCGCTTCATCCTGCTGAGGCAGCTCTAAGGAAACCACATAGAGAAGTCTCGGAATTATCCCACCAAGGACTGGTGAGCTGCAGTTCTTATCCCCCAACTCCCTTCATGTCCCTTCCTGCTTTGGGGTTGCCCGTGAGGGCATTCAGTTTCTGGCACCTCACGTTGTCTTGTGCTAGGGCTGTGCTATGTCCCTGGCCCAGAGACATCCCATAGACTAAGAGACAGAGACCTTGGAGAGAGGCTACAGGCAGCCTGGAACTGCCCACTTCAACTACAGGTGAGCTGAGACGGGGGCCAGAGGGCTTTGGGATGAGGCATTTACAGCGTCTGCCATGACCGCATTTGCTGAAGACTCTCTATGAGTCAACTCCAGTGTGAGATGCTTTGCGTGAGCTATCTCATGCAATATTCAAACCAACACTTCGACATTATCATGAGCTCCATCTTACAGATCAGGAAACCGGGTCTCTGGCCCAAGTAAGTGGGGTACAGCCAGATCCTGAGCTCGGTTCTGCTTCACTCACCTATGGACCTAGGTATCACGTAGCTTAGTAAGGTGGATCGCTCACCAACTGCAAAGCCGACGCTCCCCAGCATCACGGGAACCACAAAAGGACGGCAGAGGTGACCTTCGCTTGGAGTCAATCACAATCTCATACAAAGCCAAGGTGGGGTTTCTCCCCAATATTTCAGGCTTGGTGCTTCTTAGTTTGATGACTAACAATAACGGGCTTACAGACCACCGTTTTCTTCTCTTTAATACTAATCCTCATGGTACTTAATACTTTGCAGTTTTGATAGTTAATAAGCATGTTTAATAAGAAGGTATAGTGGACACCTATGATTTTTCTGGGCATCTGATATACCCATTCTCCCTCCCAAATGCACTCTGATCTCCGTAGATAATTGTATCCCCTCCATTAGGTTAGGCTTGCTGAGAAGGTGGGTTCAGGTGCCTCACTGTCATTTGAGAATTGGCAGCATTTTGGTCCTTCCCAGAGGTGGGCCTGTGGTCTAAGCTTGACCAAGCCAATGTCCTCTCAAAGGACTTTGCATCTTGAACACAAGAACAATGAGAACATGGTGAGTCTTTCCTCAGAGCAGCAACGAGGTCTGGCCAGCCAGGCCATTCTCCCTAGCACTGGGTGCCAGGCTTCCTTCTTCATACCTCCAGCCCTCGGAGCTCCCTTCTCCTGCCCCTCCCTAAATCTGGTCTTCTCATCTCTGTTGATGCTTTTTGTTCTTCTTTTCCTCCCAATAAACCCCCTTTTGTTAAATAGCCCAGAGTTTGTTTCGACATGTGTAACGAAGAGCCATAACCAATACAGACAGTAGAAAACCTGATGGTGAAATCTACAGCATCCGCATCACCCTCTGAAGTCAAGATTTAAACAGTGCGGGCAGGTGGGGTGGCTCACGCCTGTAATAATCCCAGTACTTTGGGAGGCAAAGGCAGGTGATCACCTGAGGTCAGGAGTTCAAGACCAGCCTGGCCAACATGACGAAACCCCGTCTCTACCAAAAATACAAAACAATTAACTGAGCGTGGTGGCTTGTGCCTGTAATCCCAGCTACTCGGGAGGCTGAGGGAGATGAATTGCTTGAATCTGGGAGGCAGAGGTTGCAGTGAAACAAGATCACACCACTGCACTCCAGCCTGGGCAACAGAGCGGGATTCCGTCTCAAAAAAAAAAGAAAAGTTTTAAACAATGCAACAGTTGCTGAGTGGCATCCCCACAGTTTCCTTCTGTCCCCCTCTGAAAGTATGCAAAACTTACCTGGCCTTAAGGGCAACTCCTTAGACACTGTAAAAAAACCTAAGCATATTAACTGAAATTTTTTCACTTAAATCTAAAGGCTACCCCAGCGCAAATAGTACTACGTGTACACTGAAGGGTTTCCTTCTTTCTTTCTTTTTTTTTTTTTAATGAGCAGCTTTTCCTTCTCGTCCTGCCATATTGCCAAGCTCCATATTTTTATTTCAATACTCTGCATGATCAGTTTATAATATGAAGGCTTTAAAGCAGCTATTGATCTGCTTTTTAAAATCGCATTTTTATTCTTCCTCATGATTTCATAATCTTCTTTATACCATTTCCTTGCCTTGGAACTTGTCCCCTTCAAAAATGGTAAATGTTGTCCTGTTCAATTTAAATTAGGACGAAAGGGTCCAGTGCTCTGGCGGCATTTGTCCAGGTCACTGTTCTTTAAGAATATGTCACGTTAACCTCCCCAGTAGCTAGTCATGTTGACAACACTCTTTTAAAAACCTTATCCTGGTCAAGGCACACATAAATTGTACAGCTTCGGAAACACAGTTGGGAGCGGAGCTGCAAATTCATAGTTGAGCAACCTACAGGGTGTTTTAGAAAAGACAGCATTTTAAATATGATTCATGAATAAGCAAACAGCCCCGGCCACCCAAATCAACTTGAAGAGTAAACACAGAGAGAATGTTTAGCTAAATTTTAGATGCCATTTGATGAAGGAAAAGGGCTAAAACTTATCAGCTGAGAATGAATTATGTCAATACCACAAACGTTAAACAACTGCAGAGAACTGTCTTCAAGCAAAAGTTACACAGGCAAAAGGCTAACTGTTTATGCACCACAGATAAAATACACTCCACTACAAAGGGATTGCCCATGCAAAAGATAGCTGGAGAAATGCTTTAGAAAATGCAGGATATACATACATAACTTATTTGTGTATTTGCATGACTGTATTTAAGGATTATCATGGGAAAGAAATAGGCGCTTACATATATACTGGGACAGAAAAAAAAATTAGGCAGCTTTTAACTTGTTTCTATCTATAAGTTCTGGTATGTGACCTCCTGAAGCCCACTACCCCAATATAAGCTGTGGAGGTAACAGTATTCAAGATGCGTAAGATTTAGAGAGAAACCAAAAGGAACTTCATAATATTTAACCGGGCTTCCTGTTTATTTAGAGGGAGGTAGCAGTCTCTTGCTTTAGCAAGTTTCTTATAGACAGGGATTAAGTCTCTTACATGTGGAATCTTGGGGCCCTAGGACAAAGATTGGAACAAAGTAGATGCTCAATAAACATTCATTTCATTCAGTCCAATTCTCCTGTATCTTCCCTCAGTGTCAAGCTTGTAACTGGGAATAAAGTAGTTTAATAAAGCTTCTTGAATCTCTAGAAAATAAAACATTTGACTCTTTATTGAGCTATTTTTGAACACAGAGTATACATAGGAAGGTCAAAATTTCATCGTTTCTATCTCCCTCACTAGAAACCTAGTTACATGTCATCTTTAGGGATACAGAAAGATAGGTCCCTCATAATCAATGTATATACAATCGAGGTTTGCTGTTTGCGTTTTGTGCAATTCAGGGACCTCGAGAGAATCTCGAGGTTCTGGACATTGGACAAGCCATCCAACTTATGTATTCCATCTCAACTAGCAAGCCGAAGGCAATGGCAGTAACAAAGCATTGCCTCCAGCCAACCCTGGGAATCACGAACCGTCCCTCCCCACAGTGTCACGTGCCATGCATCTGTTCAGTCTTACGAGAGGAGACAAGCTTCAAGGAGAGAGAAACCAAAACAAGGGCGGAAGGAGGAAAAAGCCAAAGCAGCTTCACACTAGTCCAGGTCAATGCTCAAAATAATCCCCCTTTTTTTTTTAAGGAACTGAGGAAGAGCCAGACAAGTGCCCATTATTCTTTCTGTACTGCTTGGACAAGACTTGACTAGGAAAATGGCATTTGCAAAGCATTTGAGAGCACACTCCTCTTCCTTTTCTTTGCTCAAAAAGTCACTCAGAGGAAAGTGCATTCTGAGCTCTAGTCCCCAGTTCAAATTAAGTTCAAAGTCATTTCAGGACTGTGGAAGTGTTGAAGTTTGTTACGGGACCTGGCGGGCAGCACCTGCTCTCCCTGTATTAGCTAGATATGAGCACGAACATCAGCAGGTATCAGGCAGCAACTCAGGCGTGGGTGGAAGACAGATACATAAATACCTCCCTGCTTTCTTCTTAAAACCTTTCCTTATATTAAGATCACAACAAAACCAACAATGACTCAACGGGCAGTTGTTTTTTTTTGTTTTTTGTTTTTTTTTTTTTTAATCTGAATCATGTTTTGCATTGACTCAACAATTCACAAATCAATACCACTGCTAGACTCTTATGACCATATCGTATGTACCGGGGGCTATAGATTGCAGCAAAGCCGTGCAACAGAGACTTTCCTGGGTCAAATGGATGAGAATAGGTATCCCAAATCAATAGTGTTTACGAGTTGTAATTGTTTACTTATTGACACAAATTTACATAAAGCTACTTAGTGGATTCAGTTTGGCACAGCACATGGTGCTCAATTACACTGGATTTTAGCCCTCATGTCGCATCCGGACTGGAAAGCAAGCAATGCTGGAAAGTTGTGCACCAGGAATGAGCAGCCTATTAAGATCTGAAAAGCTGTCATCCACACTGAAAGGACTTGCGTCAGCCACTGAGGATATATTTTAAACCGCCTGTCCGCAAGAAAACTTTAATAACGCAGCCTTGCTCTAATGTCTTGTGAGAGGAGAGGCAATTTTACTTCTTCTATTAACCCAACGTGATTACAATGGCTTATTTCATGGAATATTAAGTTCAAATTTTGCTCCCTGGGAGGACAATAAAAAAGAGAGGGGAGAGAGAGAGAGAGAGAGAGAGAGGGAGAGAGAGAGCGAGAGAGCGCTTATGACTTTGCCCGAAATAGCCACAGGACCACAGCCCCTTGGTGCTTTGAATGCATCCAAGCAGTCATCTCCCATAATTCGCTAATGGTGAAATAAATTAGTGACCAAATAATAACCTGAAAAGATGACATCAAGATGGAAAGCAAATGTTTATCTTTTGCAAAGGACAGCATAACAAAGCTTATGGCAGTCTCTCATCAATCCCTCTTTAAAAAAAAAAAAAAAAATCAAGTTCCTATTAGATACCTCTGGTGGTCGTTGTTTCATAGTGAGACCATAGTTAGACTTGCTGACAAAATAAATAATCACCTTGAAAAGCAACAAGCAGACACAGAGCCACCTGAACTACATAGATGCTTATGGAAATGAAACTGGGCTTCCTCTAAATAATTCCCAGTGAGACATCCTCCCTGAATATTATTTTGAAGAGTAATTGTACTGATGAAAAATGGCAGGTTCACCATAATGAAGGTCACCGAGTATTTTTTATAGGTCTAACTGTAAGACTGTACACCTAGTTTGCAATCAGTATTCACATTTTGAATTGTAAGTGAATGATTCGTTGGAATGTGCACCCTAATTAGTGATCCAATAATCTCAAAAGCCACAGCATTCTTCACTTGATTCCCAAAAGCCAAGACCAACACTTATTCTGAATGGCTTTCATTCTCCAATATGGCTGCTGTCCTCCAATCACTCTCCATATAAAAGAGAGAACATCCTTTATTATTATTATTATTATTATTTGAGACATTTTGCTGCCCAGGCTGGAGTAAAGTGGTGTGATCTTGGCTCACTGCAGCCTCCACCTCCCAGGCTCTTAGCCTCCCTAGTAGCCAGGATTACAGGTGCCTGCCACCATGCCCAGTTAATTTTGGTTTTTTATTATTATTATTATTTCTAGTAGACACGGGGTTTCACCATGTTGGCCAAGCTGGTCTCAAACTCCTGGCCTCAAGTGACCAGCCTGCCTCAGCCTCCCAAATTGCTGGGATTACAGGCATGAGCCACTGCCAGGCCAGGAGATCCTTTCTTAATATCAGGAGACAAAGTTCATTTTCCTTGGTTCTGCATGTCCTCTGAATAGTACATGAATAGTTGGACAGTTATCTTTAAAAAACTTGATTCACACCTTTCATGGTATGAAACTCTCTCTCCATCTGGGGCTTCCATAAACAAGGTTAATTTCATGGAATGGAAACCATAACTTGGTTAGCTACTCTGGTGGTAGTG